>NW_027009143.1:0-32500 GCF_036934945.1 Oncorhynchus masou masou | reverse complement strand
AAATGGGTCGCTAAAAGATCCAATGGCACATTTTGGAAGAGTTGGGAGGTGAACCCTAATGTCCTGTCTAAATTCCCAATCTAAATTACTCCCATAAAACCTGTGGTTGGAAACGGGGCTCTTATGGCTCTTAATTAGGGGATTCAGAAGACCCTTGTGTTTCTTAATTAGAAGATTCAGAAGACCCTTATGGCTCTTAATTAGAAGATTCAGAAGACCCTTGTGTCTCTAAATTAGAAGATTCAGAAGACCCTTGTGTCTCTAAATTAGAAGATTCAGAAGTCCCTTGTGTCTCTAAATTAGAAGATTCAGAAGTCCCTTATGGCTCTTAATTAGAAGATTCAGAAGTCCCTTATGGCTCTTAATTAGAAGATTCAGAAGTCCCTTGTGTCTCTAAATTAGAAGATTCAGAAGTCCCTTATGGCTCTTAATTAGAAGATTCAGAAGTCCCTTATGGCTCTTAATTAGAAGATTCAGAAGTCCCTTATGGCTCTTAATTAGAAGATTCAGAAGTCCCTTATGGCTCTTAATTAGAAGATTCAGAAGTCCCTTATGGCTCTTAATTAGAAGATTCAGAAGTCCCTTATGGCTCTTAATTAGAAGATTCAGAAGTCCCTTATGGCTCTTAATTAGAAGATTCAGAAGTCCCTTGTGTCTCTAAATTAGAAGATTCAGAAGTCCCTTATGGCTCTAAATTAGAAGATTCAGAAGTCCCTTATGGCTCTTAATTGGGGCATTCAGAAGACCTTCTCTTAATCGGGCAATTTATAAGAACACATAAATACAAGTTATATTTACCAAAGATGTGAGAAGACAATTCAACAGTCAATATAAACAATACACAGCAAATATGAGCTGCAGGTACAGAACATGATATGATGTAATGGCTGCAGGTTGAGCTGCTTCTGTATCAAAGCTGTAATGTAGAATTTGAGCTAAAAGTCATCATTTATTGATAGGAGAGATGTTGCTAAATATACTGGAGCATCTGAAGAGACGCAAACTGTGACATAGAATCCAATATATAGAATATATAATCAAACTGTGACATAGGATCTAAAATATAGATTATATAATCAAACTGTGACATAGAATCTAAGATATAGATTATACAACCAAACTGTGACATAGAATCTAAGATATAGATTATATAATCAAACTGTGACATAGAATCCAAGATATAGATTATATAATCAAAATGTGACATAGAATCTAAGATATAGATTATATAATCAAACTGTGACATAGAATCTAAGATATAGATTATATAACCAAACTGTGACATGGAATCTAAGATATAGATTATATAATCAAACTGTGACATAGAATCTAAGATATAGATTATATAATCAAACTGTGACATAGAATCCAAGATATAGATTATATAATCAAACTGTGACATAGAATCTAAAATATAGATTATATAATCAAACTGTGATTATGCAAATGCGGGAGACACCATGTGACCACTTGCTAAATATGGTCCCTTACGACTATTCTTCAACGGAAATGCGCAAAAAGACGTCACAATGCTGTAGACACCTTGGGGAATACGTAGAAAACGTAAGATCATTCGTAGCTCATTCACAGCCATATAAGGAGTCATTGGCATGAGGCGGTTTCAAAAAATGCGGCACTTCCTGGTTGGATTTTTATCTGGGTTTCGCCTGTAACATCAGTTCTGTTGCACTCACAGACAATATCTTTGCAGTTTTGGAAACGTCAGAGTGTTTTCTATCCAAAGCTGTCAATGGTATGCATAGTCAAGCATCTTTTCGTGAGAAAATATCTTGTTTAAAACGGGAATGTTTTTCATCTAAAAATAATTAAAATAGCGCCCCCTAACACCAAGAGGATAGAATCCAAGATATAGAAAATATAGTAAAACTGTGATATAGGAATAAGGACATAGATTCAAACTGAGATATAGCATAAAGGATATATTATAGAGAATCAAACTGAAATATGATCAAGGATATGAATATAGTCTCAAACTGAGATATAGCATAAAATATATAGGCTTTAGAATTAAAATGATATATGGGATCAAGGATATAGTATATAGTCTTAAACTGACGTATATGATATATAATTAAACTGAGATATAGGATCAAGGCTATGGGATGTAGAATCAAACTGAGGTATAATATCAAGTATATAGAATATAGAATCAAACAGATATAGGATCAAGGATATAGATGCAAACTGAGATATAGACTCAATGATATATGATATAGATTCAAACTGAGATATAGGATCAAGGATATATGATATAGATTCAAACTGAGATAGAGGATCAAGGATATGAACTCAAACTCAAGGACCAAAGACATAGAATCAAACTCAGATACAAGATATAGGATCTAGATTCAAACTGAGATACAGGATCAAGGATACAGGAGACAGAATAATACAGATAAAAAAAAAAAAATCCAAACCACAACACAAATGCAACGCAAAAGCAACATAGTGGTCTGTAAGAGCAGTGGTGAACCCCAAACACAGCCCCAACAACCCCCAACATTGTAACCTATCAACTACACAGCTACATGGTCTATACTTGAGGCGGTAGGGTAGCCTAGTGGTTAGAGCGTTGGACTAGTAACCGGAAGGTTGCAAGTTCAAACCCCTGAGCTGACAAGATCCAAATCTGTCATTCTGCCCACTGTTCCTAGGCTGTCAGTGAAAATAAGAATTTGTTCTTATTTGCCTAGTTAAATAAAGATAAAATAGATACTTACAGGACTGGTTTACCAGACACAGTCTTTTAAGACTAGCCTTTGATGAAGAAGCACTTTTAATTGAGAATGTCCATTAAACATGCTTTTAGTCTATGAGTATCCTGAATATGTGTCTAGGAAACTGGCCATCACAGTTTAATGAGGAGTGTCTTCATTTCTCTCTCAAATGGTCTGTCTCAACTCTATAGTGAAAAGGCATTAGTTCATACATACAGTAAAGGCCCAGTGTAGTCAAAAACATGATTTTCCTGTGTTTTACTGTATATACAGCGCCTTCGGGAACTAATTCAGACGCCTTGATTTGTTACACATTTTGTTACACTACACACTTAATTTAAAATGGATTAAATAACACAAAATCCTCAGCAATCTACACACAATTGTCCGTAGAGCACATGACAGCCCGCTTGGAGTTTGCCAAAAGGCACCTAAAAACTCTCAGACCATGAATGCCAAGCGTCACGTCTGGAGGAAACCTGGCCTCATCCCTATGGTGAAGCATAGTGGTGGCAGCATCATGCTGTGGGGATGTTTTTCAGCGGCAAGGACTGGAAGACTAGTCAGGATCAAGGGAAGATGAACGGAGTAAAGTACAGAGAGATGATGAAAACCTGCTCCAGAGCACTCAGGAACTCAGACTGGGGCGAAGGTTCACCTTCCAACAGGACAACAATCCTAAGCACACAGCAAAGACAAAGCAGGAGTGGCTTTGGGTGCCAGGTTTCCTCCAGACATGACGCTTGGCATTCATGGTCTGAGAGTTTTTAGGTGCCTTTTGGCAAACTCCAAGAGGGCTGTCATGTGCATTTTACTGAGGAGTGGCTTCCGTCTGGCCACTCTACCATAAAAGCCTTATTGGTGGAGGCCTGCAGAGATGGTTGTCCTTCTGGAAGGTTCTCCCATCTCCACAGAGGAACTCTTAAGCTCTGTCAGAGGGACCATCAGGTTCTTGGTCACCTCCCTGCTCTAGGTAGAGTCTTGGTGGTTCCAAACTGCGACCTTTTATAGACAAGTTGTGTCTTTTCCAAATCATATCCAATCAATTGAGTTTATCACAAAATCAAGTTGTAGCAACATCTCAAGGATGATCAATGGAAACAGGATGCACCTGAGCTCAATTTCGAGTGTCAGAGCAAAGGTTCTGGATACACATTTAAATAAGGTTCTATGTTCTCCTTTTAATGCATTCACTAAAATTAAAATGAAAACTGTTTCGCTTTGTCATTATGGGGTATTGTGTATAGATTATTAGAATGGTTTTGAATGGTTTTGAATAGTTAGATTACATGTTAGATATTGTTGCACAATATCATCCTGATATATATATATTTATTAATTCCATGCTTTTACCTCTGGATGTGTGTGTATTGTTGTGGATTGTTAGATTATTACTGCACTGTTGGAGATGGAACACAAGGATTTCGCTACACCCGCAATAACATCTGCTAAATACGTGTATGTGACCAATAACATCTGCTAACCATGTGTATGTGACCAATAACATCTGCTAACCATGTGTATGTGACCAATAACATCTACTAAATATGTGTATGTGACCAATAACATCTGCTAACCATGTGTATGTGACCAATAACATCTGCTAACCATGTGTATGTGACCAATAACATCTGCTAAATATGTGTATGTGACCAATAACATCTGATAACCATGTGTATGCGGCCAATAACATCTGCTAAATATGTGACCAATAACATCTGATAACCATGTGTATGTGACCAATAACATCTGCTAAATATGTGACCAATAACATCTGTTAAATATGGACCAATAACATCTGCTAAATATGTGACCAATAACATCTGTTAAATATGTGACCAATAACATCTACTAACCATGTGTATGGACCAATAACATCTGCTAAATATGTGTATGTGACCAATAACATCTGATAACCATGTGTATGTGACCAATAACATCTGATAAATATGGACCAATAACATCTGCTAAATATGGACCAATAACATCTGCTAACCATGTGACCAATAACATCTGCTAACCATGTGTATGGACCAATAACATCTGCTAAATATGGACCAATAACATCTGCTAAATATGGACCAATATCATCTGCTAAATATGTGTATGTGACCAATAACATCTGCTAACCATGTGACCAATAACATCTGCTAACCATGTGTATGTGACCAATAACATCTGCTAACCATGTGTATGTGACCAATAACATCTGATAAATATGTGTATTTGACCAATAACATCTGCTAACCATGTGACCAATAACATCTGCTAAATATGTGTATTTGACCAATAACATCTGCTAAATATGGACCAATAACATCCGCTAAATATGGACCAATAACATCTGCTAAATATGTGTATTTGACCAATAACATCTGCTAAATATGTGTATTTGACCAATAACATCTGATTTGATTGGATGTACATCTGACAATCTCTTAGAAAAGAAATCTGAACTATTGGAACCAAGATTTAAAAAAGAACTGATGTTGGCTCAAGATGGAGGGAAAGTTGGAGCAGAACTATCGATATTACAGTTACCGAAAATGTAGGTTAAACTAATGTACAGAATGTATTATAGAAGAGACAAAATTCATAAATTCCACAGCACTACGGCAGAGTAATTTCTCCAGTGTAAAACTAATAATGACTCAATAATCCCTGCTTTAAGTCTGGAAGTTGTGGGCGGAGCTAGGAAGCTGGCTGTCAGAAAGCATTACAATGTAAACTTGGTTTTGAGATCTTGAAGAAACAAATACAGGGTTGGGGTGTGGCCAGGCACTAGGGATGGGGTGTGGCCAGGCACTAGGGATGGGGTGTGGCCAGGCACTAGGGATGGGGTGTGGCCAGGCACTAGGGATGGGGTGTGGCCAGGCACTAGGGATGGGGTGTGGCCAGGCACTAGGGATGGGGTGTGGCCTATGGGGCTGTAGTGAGATCTTGAAGAAACAAATACAGGGTTGGGGTGTGGCCAGGCACTAGGGATGGGGTGTGGCCAGGCACTAGGGATGGGGTGTGGCCAGGCACTAGGGATGGGGTGTGGCCAGGCACTAGGGTTGGGGTGTGGCCAGGCACTAGGGATGGGGTGTGGCCAGGCACTAGGGATGGGGTGTGGCCAGGCACTAGGGTTGGGGTGTGGCCAGGCAGTAAGGTTGGGTTGTGGCCAGGCAGTAAGGTTGGGTTGTGGCCTGCGGGGCTGTAGTGAGATCTTGAAAAAACAAATACAGGGTTGGGGTGTGGCCAGGCACTAGGGATGGGGTGTGGCCAGGCACTAGGGTTGGGGTGTGGCCAGGCACTAGGGTTGGGGTGTGGCCAGGCACTGGGGATGGGGTGTGGCCAGGCACTAGTGATGGGGTGTGGCCAGGCACTAGGGATGGGATGTGGCCAGGCATTAGGGTTGGGGTGTGGCCAGGCTGTAAGGTTGGGTTGTGGCCTACGGGGCTGTAGTGAGATCTTGAAAAAGCAAATACAAAAAATGGTAGGGATGGGGGTGTGGCCAGGCACTAGGGTTGGGGTGTGGCCAGGCAATAGGGATGGGGGTGTGGCCTATGGGGCTGTAGTGAGATCTTGAAAAAACAAATACAGGGTTGGGGTGTGGCCAGGCACTAGGGATGGGGTGTGGCCAGGCACTAGTGATGGGGTGTGGCCAGGCACTAGGGTTGGGGTGTGGCCAGGCTGTAAGGTTGGGTTGTGGCCTACGGGGCTGTAGTGAGATCTTGAAAAAGCAAATACAAAAAATGGTAGGGATGGGGGTGTGGCCAGGCACTAGGGTTGGGGTGTGGCCAGGCAATAGGGTTGGGGTGTGGCCTATGGGGCTGTAGTGAGATCTTGAAGAAACAAATACAGGGTTGGGGTGTGGCCAGGCACTAGGGATGGGGTGTGGCCAGGTACTAGGGTTGGGGTGTGGCCAGGCACTAGGGATGGGGTGTGGCCAGGCACTAGGGTTGGGGTGTGGCCAGGCAGTAAGGTTGGGTTGTGGCCAGGCAGTAAGGTTGGGTTGTGGCCTGCGGGGCTGTAGTGAGATCTTGAAAAAACAAATACAGGGTTGGGGTGTGGCCAGGCACTAGGGATGGGGTGTGGCCAGGCACTAGGGTTGGGGTGTGGCCAGGCACTAGGGTTGGGGTGTGGCCAGGCACTAGGGATGGGGTGTGGCCAGGCACTAGTGATGGGGTGTGGCCAGGCACTAGGGATGGGATGTGGCCAGGCATTAAGGTTGGGGTGTGGCCAGGCTGTAAGGTTGGGTTGTGGCCTACGGGGCTGTAGTGAGATCTTGAAAAAGCAAATACAAAAAATGGTAGGGATGGGGGTGTGGCCAGGCACTAGGGTTGGGGTGTGGCCAGGCAATAGGGATGGGGGTGTGGCCTATGGGGCTGTAGTGAGATCTTGAAAAAAACAAATACAGGGTTGGGGTGTGGCCAGGCACTAGGGATGGGGTGTGGCCAGGCACTAGGGATGGGGTGTGGCCAGGCACTAGGGTTGGGGTGTGGCCAGGCAGTAAGGTTGGGTTGTGGCCTACGGGGCTGTAGTGAGATCTTGAAAAAGCAAATACAAAAAATGGTAGGGATGGGGGTGTGGCCAGGCACTAGGGTTGGGGTGTGGCCAGGCAATAGGGATGGGGTGTGGCCTATGGGGCTGTAGTGAGATACCCCACGGGCTGGACGATTCTCTTCTCATCACTCATTATGAAAAAACATATTCAATAAAACGTGGAAGTCAATCAATCCACCATTATTAACACAATGGAAAAATCGAACAATGTTTTATTGAAATATTGAAATAGCAGGGATGACCAGATGAAAATAAATTGGTACAATTTAAGGCCAAAATTAGCAAACAATAATGCAGGCACTAGGGATGGTGGTGTGAAAATGTGGTTATTGGCAGATCAGATGCAGATCAGATGCAGTCATAAGTTGCTGTACGTATGCATAAATTGGTGGGGGTAAAAAGAAGAGATCCTAACTTCTCTGCCGATAATAACTCGTTTTCAGTTTCCCCCTCCCCACTCAGACCACTCCCAGACAGTCCTAGCAAAACAATTGCTTGAGAAATTGCTCTTTTTGCTTCTTCTTTTTTTGTTGTTGACCATTTCAATTTAAAATAATCACAGAAGGTTACTTAATTGTTACGCGGAAATTATTTTGATTTTGAGGTAAAAAGAGCTGCAATGTACCTTTAATAGATGATCACAGTGAGTGATTCTTTCATTAAGGTCTCATTGTTCATCAGTGTGGCAGACAGTGTGTCTGTGCTGTAGGAGCCTAATTAGGGCATTGCACGCGTCCCAAACGGCATCATATTCCCTTAATAGTGCACTACTTTTGACCAGAACCAATGGTGTGGCTACTATGTAGGGAATAAGATGCCATTTGGGACTTAACCCCATCCTCTCCATTATAAACTCTGCTAAGGGATTGAGCAACTTTTCTCCAACACTGCTGGCTGATTTAAAAGCTTCGTACCATCTGTATCCCAAATGGCAAGCCAAGGGTCTTATGTCCAATTAACATTTTTGTCTACCACTTCAGGACAATCACACATATTACAGTCTATTATTGTCATATACAGTATTTGATGTAATTACTTGACATTGAGTCAGACCACTACCCATAACCCCAAAGGTATTGTTACAGTTTCAGTTGGGATGTGGTTTCTGGAACGCTGGAGAATGTGGGTTTGATCGTATCTGGGAATTAATACTGTCAAATTAGGCTGCTAGAGATTAACACAAATTCAGTGACTTTTCTGTGTCTTGTAAGTGATTTATCAGTTTATCAATTAATTTCTAAAATCAGTCTCTGATAACTTAGAGAGAGAGGGAGGATGTAAGCTGTCTGGCCGTCTCTGTCAATTATAATGTAATGAACGGTAGAACGTTCTGCAGATAACAACATCCCACGAACGCTATTGTGCTAACCACATCTGCTCGGCCCATTAAAATGGTCAGAGTGAGCTGTTCTCTCATTTGTGTGTGTGGAAGTAGCCAGTGGGCTCGCCAATTTTAGCCCCGGTTAGTTTAGATGCTTGAATGTCGTTGTGATGGTCAGAAAGCTCGGATCAACCCTACTCCTCTGGGATCCAGAACGTCCAGTGTTTTTACTGAATGCTCAGAGAGCAAAACGCATCTAAATTTACGAGACAAAAAAAAACAACAGAAAATCTAACAACGCTCTGTAAATGTACAAACACACAGAGTGTCTCTGGCACAACAGAGTGAAATAATTACAAAACAAACCATTAGAAGATATTGAATTGTGTGGACAGGATGATATGTACTACACAAGTGATCCTATAGCTCAATGGTCTTTGTATGCTACTGCTGCTAGTCACGATGCTAGTTGGGATTCTTGTTGCTTCAGTATATTGTCTGTGGTTAGTCAGTCTCATATATTGGGCTGTGGTAAAGCATGTACTGTATACACATCAATACATTCAGTGAGCAGCCATTTTAGATTGAGTCCATCCACAATGTAGACGTTATGTTCTGTATGACAGAGATGTAGCGGAGGGGAGAAAGGTGAGGCCGGTACACAGTCTCTGTTGGCTTGTGTCCCAGATGACGCCCTATCTCCTATACAGTGCACTACTTTTAAAAACAGGGCCCATAGGGCTTTGGTCAAAAATGTATAAGGGTCCTATATAAGGAAGGATAAGGGTGGTGTTTGGGACACGTGTAGAAACTGTCTGTCTGGATTTGAACTCCTGTCAATTTGTCAGATAAGGATCGTGGTGTTCCACCTCTGCTGTAGTGGAGCCACCTTTTAAATGACCAGAGACCTTATCTCCTAAAGAGCTCTTCAGGCGGCCATTTTAGAATCATTTAAGACTGTCTCTCAAATGGCATCCTATTCCAGGATGGGCTCTGGTCAAAAATAGTGCATTACATTAAGGGAATAGGGTACCGTTTGGGATGCAAGTGAGGTCAAACCACGAGCAGAATAGAGATGAGGCTTCAATACATTTCTATCTCAAATATACTGTACTGTACCCCAGTCTACCTGATTAACATACAGTACCTCAGTCTACCTGATTAACATACAGTACCCGAGTCTACCTGATTAACATACTGTACTGTACCTCAGTCTACCTGATTAACATACTGTACTGTACCTCAGTCTACCTGATTAACATACTGTACTGTACCTCAGTCTACCTGATTAACATACAGTACCCCAGTCTACCTGATTAACATACAGTACCTCAGTCTACCTGATTAACATACAGTACCCCAGTCTACCTGATTAACATACAGTACCTCAGTCTACCTGATTAACATACTGTACTGTACCTCAGTCTACCTGATTAACATACTGTACTGTACCCCAGTCTACCTGATTAACATACAGTACCCGAGTCTACCTGATTAACATACTGTACTGTACCTCAGTCTACCTGATTAACATACAGTACCCCAGTCTACCTGATTAACATACAGTACCCCAGTCTACCTGATTAACATATTGTACCTCAGTCTACCTGATTAACATACTGTACTGTACCTAAGTCTACCTGATTAACATACTGTACCCCAGTCTACCTGATTAACATACAGTACCCCAGTCTACCTGATTAACATACTGTACTGTACCCCAGTCTACCTGATTAACATACTGTACCCCAGTCTACCTGATTAACATACTGTACTGTACCTCAGTCTACCTAATTAACATACTGTACTGTACCCCAGTCTACCTGATTAACATACTGTACCTCAGTCTACCTGATTAACATACTGTACTGTACCCCAGTCTACCTGATTAACATACTGTACCTCAGTCTACCTGATTAACATACTGTACTGTACCTCAGTCTACCTGATTAACATACTGTACCCCAGTCTACCTGATTAACATACTGTACTGTACCCCAGTCTACCTGATTAACATACTGTACTGTACCCCAGTCTACCTGATTAACATACTGTACCTCAGTCTACCTGATTAACATACAGTACCCCAGTCTACCTGATTAACATACTGTACCCCAGTCTACCTGATTAACATACTGTACCTCAGTCTACCTGATTAACATACTGTACTGTACCTCAGTCTACCTGATTAACATACAGTACCCCAGTCTACCTGATTAACATACTGTACTGTACCTCAGTCTACCTGATTAACATACAGTACCCCAGTCTACCTGATTAACATACTGTACCTCAGTCTACCTGATTAACATACTGTACAGTACCTCAGTCTACCTGATTAACATACAGTACCCCAGTCTACCTGATTAACATACTGTACTGTACCTCAGTCTACCTGATTAACATACCGTACCTCAGTCTACCTGATTAACATACTGTACAGTACCTCAGTCTACCTGATTAACATACTGTACAGTACCCCAGTCTACCTGATTAACATACTGTACCCCAGTCTACCTGATTAACATACTGTACAGTACCTCAGTCTACCTGATTAACATACAGTACCCCAGTCTACCTGATTAACATACTGTACTGTACCTCAGTCTACCTGATTAACATACCGTACCTCAGTCTACCTGATTAACATACTGTACAGTACCTCAGTCTACCTGATTAACATACTGTACCCCAGTCTACCTGATTAACATACAGTACCCCAGTCTACCTGATTAACATACTGTACTGTACCTCAGTCTACCTGATTAACATACAGTACCTCAGTCTACCTGATTAACATACTGTACAGTACCTCAGTCTACCTGATTAACATACTGTACAGTACCCCAGTCTACCTGATTAACATACTGTACAGTACCTCAGTCTACCTGATTAACATACTGTACTGTACCCCAGTCTACCTGATTAACATACTGTACAGTACCTCAGTCTACCTGATTAACATACTGTACCCCAGTCTACCTGATTAACATACTGTACCCCAGTCGACATGATTAACATACAGTACTGTACCCCAGTCTACCTGATTAACATAATGTACCCCAGTCTACCTGATTAACATACTGTACTGTACCCCAGTCGACATGATTAACATACTGTACAGTACCCCAGTCTACCTGATTAACATACTGTACCCCAGTCTACCTGATTAACATACTGTACTGTACCTCAGTCTACCTGATTAACATACAGTACTGTACCCCAGTCTACCTGATTAACATACAGTACTGTACCCCAGTCTACCTGATTAACATACTGTACTGTACCCCAGTCTACCTGATTAACATACAGTACCTCAGTCTACCTGATTAACATACTGTACCCCAGTCTACCTGATTAACATACAGTACTGTACCCCAGTCTACCTGATTAACATACTGTACTGTACCCCAGTCTACCTGATTAACATACTGTACTGTACCCCAGTCTACCTGATTAACATACTGTACTGTACCTCAGTCTACCTGATTAACATACTGTACCCCAGTCTACCTGATTAACATACTGTACTGTACCTCAGTCTACCTGATTAACATACTGTACTGTACCCCAGTCTACCTGATTAACATACTGTACCCCAGTCTACCTGATTAACATACTGTACTGTACCTCAGTCTACATGATTAACATACTGTACCCCAGTCTACCTGATTAACATACTGTACTGTACCTCAGTCTACCTGATTAACATACTGTACTGTACCCCAGTCTACCTGATTAACATACTGTACCCCAGTCTACCTGATTAACATACTGTACTGTACCTCAGTCTACCTGATTAACATACTGTACTGTACCCCAGTCTACCTGATTAACATACAGTACTGTACCTCAGTCTACCTGATTAACATACTGTACCCCAGTCTACCTGATTAACATACAGTACCTCAGTCTACCTGATTAACATACTGTACAGTACCTCAGTCTACCTGATTAACATACTGTACAGTACCCCAGTCTACCTGATTAACATACTGTACTGTACCCCAGTCTACCTGATTAACATACAGTACCTCAGTCTACCTGATTAACATACTGTACTGTACCCCAGTCTACCTGATTAACATACAGTACCCCAGTCTACCTGATTAACATACTGTACTGTACCTCAGTCTACCTGATTAACATACTGTACCCCAGTCTACCTGATTAACATACTGTACTGTACCCCAGTCTACCTGATTAACATACTGTACTGTACCTCAGTCTACCTGATTAACATACTGTACTGTACCTCAGTCTACCTGATTAACATACTGTACCCCAGTCTACCTGATTAACATACAGTACCCCAGTCTACCTGATTAACATACAGTACCCCAGTCTACCTGATTAACATACAGTACCTCAGTCTACCTGATTAACATACTGTACTGTACCTCAGTCTACCTGATTAACATACTGTACCCCAGTCTACCTGATTAACATACAGTACCCCAGTCTACCTGATTAACATACTGTACTGTACCTCAGTCTACCTGATTAACATACTGTACTGTACCTCAGTCTACCTGATTAACATACTGTACCCCAGTCTACCTGATTAACATACAGTACCCCAGTCTACCTGATTAACATACAGTACCCCAGTCTACCTGATTAACATACAGTACCTCAGTCTACCTGATTAACATACAGTACCCCAGTCTACCTGATTAACATACAGTACCCCAGTCTACCTGATTAACATACAGTACCCCAGTCTACCTGATTAACATACAGTACCCCAGTCTACCTGATTAACATACAGTACCTCAGTCTACCTGATTAACATACAGTACCCCAGTCTACCTGATTAACATACAGTACCCCAGTCTACCTGATTAACATACAGTACCCCAGTCTACCTGATTAACATACAGTACCCCAGTCTACCTGATTAACATACAGTACCCCAGTCTACCTGATTAACATACAGTACCCCAGTCTACCTGATTAACATACAGTGCCTCAGTCTACCTGATTAACATACTGTACTGTACCTCAGTCTACCTGATTAACATACTGTACCCCAGTCTACCTGATTAACATACAGTACCCCAGTCTACCTGATTAACATACAGTACCCCAGTCTACCTGATTAACATACAGTACCTCAGTCTACCTGATTAACATACTGTACTGTACCTCAGTCTACCTGATTAACATACTGTACCCCAGTCTACCTGATTAACATACAGTACCCCAGTCTACCTGATTAACATACAGTACCTCAGTCTACCTGATTAACATACTGTACAGTACCCCAGTCTACCTGATTAACATACTGTACCCCAGTCTACCTGATTAACATACAGTACCCCAGTCTACCTGATTAACATACAGTACCTCAGTCTACCTGATTAACATACTGTACTGTACCCCAGTCTACCTGATTAACATACAGTACCCCAGTCTACCTGATTAACATACTGTACAGTACCTCAGTCTACCTGATTAACATACTGTACCCCAGTCTACCTGATTAACATACTGTACCTCAGTCTACCTGATTAACATACTGTACAGTACCTCAGTCTACCTGATTAACATACAGTACCCCAGTCTACCTGATTAACATACTGTACTGTACCTCAGTCTACCTGATTAACATACTGTACTGTACCCCAGTCTACCTGATTAACATACTGTACCTCAGTCTACCTGATTAACATACAGTACCCCAGTCTACCTGATTAACATACTGTACTGTACCTCAGTCTACCTGATTAACATACTGTACTGTACCCCAGTCTACATGATTAACATACTGTACCCCAGTCTACCTGATTAACATACAGTACCTCAGTCTACCTGATTAACATACTGTACAGTACCTCAGTCTACCTGATTAACATACAGTACCCCAGTCTACCTGATTAACATACTGTACCCCAGTCTACATGATTAACATACTGTACCCCAGTCTACCTGATTAACATACAGTACCTCAGTCTACCTGATTAACATACTGTACAGTACCTCAGTCTACCTGATTAACATACAGTACCCCAGTCTACCTGATTAACATACAGTACTGTACTTCAGTCTACCTGATTAACATACTGTACTGTACTTCAGTCTACCTGATTAACATACTGCACCTCAGTCTACCTGATTAACATACTGCACTGTACCTCAGTCTACCTGATTAACATACTGTACAGTACCCCAGTCTACCTGATTAACATACAGTACCTCAGTCTACCTGATTAACATACAGTACCTCAGTCTACCTGATTAACATACAGTACCTCAGTCTACCTGATTAACATACTGTACCCCAGTCTACCTGATTAACATACTGTACAGTACCTCAGTCTACCTGATTAACATACTGTACAGTACCCCAGTCTACCTGATTAACATACAGTACCTCAGTCTACCTGATTAACATACTGTACTGTACCCCAGTCTACCTGATTAACATACTGTACAGTACCTCAGTCTACCTGATTAACATACTGTACTGTACCCCAGTCTACCTGATTAACATACAGTACCCCAGTCTACCTGATTAACATACTGTACTGTACCCCAGTCTACCTGATTAACATACTGTACAGTACCTCAGTCTACCTGATTAACATACTGTACCCCAGTCTACCTGATTAACATACAGTACCTCAGTCTACCTGATTAACATACAGTACCTCAGTCTACCTGATTAACATACTGTACTGTACCCCAGTCTACCTGATTAACATACAGTACCCCAGTCTAGCTGATTAACATACTGTACCCCAGTCTACCTGATTAACATACTGTCTGTACCTCAGTCTACCTGATTAACATACTGTACAGTACCTCAGTCTACCTGATTAACATACTGTACTGTACCCCAGTCTACCTGATTAACATACTGTACTGTACCCCAGTCTACCTGATTAACATACTGTATTGTACCTCAGTCTACCTGATTAACATACTGTACTGTACCTCAGTCTACCTGATTAACATACTGTACTGTACCTCAGTCTACCTGATTAACATACTGTACTGTACCCCAGTCTACCTGATTAACATACTGTACCCCAGTCTAGCTGATTAACATACTGTACTGTACCTCAGTCTACCTGATTAACATACTGTACTCTACCACAGTCTACCTGATTAACATACTGTACCTCAGTCTACCTGATTAACATACTGTACTGTACCTCAGTCTACCTGATTAACATACTGTACCCCAGTCTAGCTGATTAACATACTGTACTGTACCTCAGTCTACCTGATTAACATACAGTACTGTACCTCAGTCTACCTGATTAACATACTGTACTGTACCTCAGTCTACCTGATTAACATACTGTACCCCAGTCTACCTGATTAACATACTGTACTGTACCACAGTCTACCTGATTAACATACTGTACCCCAGTCTACCTGATTAACATACAGTACCCCAGTCTACCTGATTAACATACTGTACTGTACCACAGTCTACCTGATTAACATACTGTACCCCAGTCTACCTGATTAACATACAGTACCCCAGTCTACCTGATTAACATACTGTACTGTACCTCAGTCTACCTGATTAACATACTGTACCCCAGTCTACCTGATTAACATACAGTACCCCAGTCTACCTGATTAACATACTGTACTGTACTTCAGTCTACCTGATTAACATACTGTACTGTACCCCAGTCTAGCTGAGGTAGGTACTTACAATCAGTTACAGCAAGGCACAGCCTACTGACAATGACTGTGATAGATTGTAGCCTACTGACTATGACTGTGATAGATTGTAGCCTACTGACTATGACTGTGATAGATTAGAGCCTACTGACTATGACTGTGATAGATTGTAGCCTACTGACTATGACTGTGATAGATCTGAGCCTACTGACTCTGACTGTGATAGATTAGAGCCTACTGACTCTGACTGTGATAGATTAGAGCCTACTGACTATGACTGTGATAGATTAGAGCCTACTGACTCTGACTGTGATAGATTAGAGCCTACTGACTATGACTGTGATAGATTAGAGCCTACTGACTCTGACTGTGATAGATTAGAGCCTACTGACTATGACTGTGATAGATTAGAGCCTACTGACTATGACTGTGATAGATTAGAGCCTACTGACTATGACTGTGATAGATTGCAGCCTACTGACTATGACTGTGATAGATTAGAGCCTACTGAATATGACTGTGATAGATTAGAGCCTACTGACTATGACTGTGATAGATTGTAGCCTACTGACTATGACTGTGATAGATTAGAGCCTACTGACTATGACTGTGATAGATTGTAGCCTACTGACTATGACTGTGATAGATTGCAGCCTACTGACTATGACTGTGATAGATTAGAGCCTACTGACTATGACTGTGATATATTGTAGCCTACTGACTATGACTGTGATAGATTGTAGCCTACTGACTATGACTGTGATAGATTAGAGCCTACTGACTATGACTGTGATAGATTGCAGCCTACTGACTATGACTGTGATAGATTAGAGCCTACTGACTATGACTGTGATATATTGTAGCCTACTGACTATGACTGTGATAGATTAGAGCCTACTGACTATGACTGTGATAGATTGTAGCCTACTGCCTACTGACTATGACTGTGATAGATTAGAGCCTACTGACTATGACTGTGATAGATTAGAGCCTACTGACTCTGACTGTGATAGATTAGAGCCTACTGACTATGACTGTGATAGATCTGAGACTACTGACCATGACTGTGATAGATTAGAGCCTACTGACTATGACTGTGATAGATCTGAGACTACTGACCATGACTGTGATAGATTAGAGCCTACTGACTATGACTGTGATAGATTAGAGCCTACTGACTCTGACTGTGATAGATTAGAGCCTACTGACTATGACTGTGATAGATCTGAGCCTACTGACTATGACTGTGATAGATCTGAGCCTACTGACTATGACTGTGATAGATTGTAGCCTACTGACTATGACTGTGATAGATTGGCATTATTCCTG
The DNA here is from genome assembly GCF_036934945.1 of Oncorhynchus masou masou. Classification (NCBI taxonomy): domain Eukaryota; kingdom Metazoa; phylum Chordata; class Actinopteri; order Salmoniformes; family Salmonidae; genus Oncorhynchus; species Oncorhynchus masou. The sequence continues at coordinate 14,920 of NW_027009143.1, read as the reverse complement.
GAGGGTGTTTTTAACAAGCCTCATCATCAGTCAGAGGTGTGGGTCAGTAGGTGACACACAATGTACATTAAATACAGTATATACAGCTAATATTTCCTATTTTATTCCAGAGAGAATTAAAACAAGCTTGGCATTAGCCAAAACATCCACGATCAAATAAAACAAGTCTTATCAAATCATGTCAATTGATTAGATTGACTTCAACCAATAACAGTCAAACTACAGAATCAATGACACAGGCCCCTGTTGGTCACACGCTCTCTCTGTCTATGTCCCAAATGGAAGCCTATCTATTCCCTATATGGTACTTCTGACCAGAGCTTCTCTCTCTCTCTCTCTCTCTCTCTGTCTCTCTCTCTCTCTCTCTCTCTCTCTCTCTCTCTCTCTCTCTCTCCTGTCACCCAGGCTTGTCTGTACGCCACCGGATGACACAGAGACTATGACAATCTGAATTGAGCCATCTCGTCAGATAAAAGCGGCCAACGAGTGCTTCCAGCTCCCGACAAACTGCAGACATGATTGAATCAACGGGTAATTGCCATTTCATAATAAATTGGTTTGTAATAGATTTTTTTTCTGCGGGCTTCTCATTTTGCTGATGACAGCGTGATTAGATATTTACAAAATGATGGAGAGTTGAGTGCTCATGGACCTAATGGCAGCGATCTTGTAGTCAGCATACAAAGATTAACTTGACTTGCTTGGCAACCAGACGAGGCGTTGGAAAAGGAGGGATAAAAAGAAAACAGAAAAATACCACCACTGGCATCTTCAAAATACAGGGATAATATAGAGAGGATATAGAGATAATATAGAGAGGATATAGAGATAATATAGAGAGGATATAGAGATAATATAGAGAAGATAGAGATAATATAGAGAAGATATAGAGATAATATAGAGAGGATATAGAGATAATATAGAGAGGATATAGAGATAATATAGAGAAGATAGAGATAATATAGAGAAGATATAGAGATAATATAGAGAAGATAGAGATAATATAGAGAAGATATAGAGATAATATAGAGAAGATATAGAGATAATATAGAGAGGATATAGAGATAATATAGAGAGGATATAGAGATAATATAGAGAAGATATAGAGATAATATAGAGATGATATAGAGATAATATAGAGAAGATATAGAGATAATATAGAGAGGATATAGAGATAATATAGAGAGGATATAGAGATAATATAGAGAAGATATAGAGATAATATAGAGATGATATAGAGATAATATAGAGAAGATATAGAGATAATATAGAGGATATAGAGATAATATAGAGAAGATAGAGATAATATAGAGAAGATATAGAGATAATATAGAGAAGATATAGAGATAATATAGAGAGGATATAGAGATAATATAGAGAGGATATAGAGATAATATAGAGAAGATATAGAGATAATATAGAGGATATAGAGATAATATAGAGAAGATATAGAGATAATATAGAGAGGATATAGAGATAATATAGAGATGATATAGAGATAATATAGAGAGGATATAGAGATAATATAGAGATGATATAGAGATAATATAGAGATGATATAGAGATAATATAGAGAGGATATAGAGATAATATAGAGATGATATAGAGATAATATAGAGAGGATATAGAGATAATATAGAGAAGATATAGAGATAATATAGAGAAGATATAGAGAAGATATAGAGATAATATAGAGAGGATATAGAGATAATATAGAGAGGATATAGAGATAATATAGAGATAATATAGAGCGGAAATAGAAATAATATAGAGAGGATACATTAAAATATATATTTTTTTATCTTTAAAATCAGATCATTGCTTTACACCATGGGTGTCAAACTCAGTTCCTGGTGATCTGAGTGTTTGAGGGTTTTTAACTCCTTCCTTGTACTTGAATGATCAATTAAGGTCACTCCCATCATCTGCCAGTCAGCGTTTTAATTTGACACCGATTGAAAGGAATAAGAAAAAACAGCAGACCCTCGGCCCGCCAGGTACTGAGTTTAACACCATGCTTTAGACACTTCAAATGCCAATAAGTCCCAGATCTCTATTTGACGGCAAGCAGGCAGCGCACTTGTCTTGAGACAAATAGAGGAACTGGACAGAGACAAGCAAGGCCAAGGGCAAATAGATAGTATATTTGATAAACCACAGTTTAATCTGAGGCCCAGAGTTCAGTCCCTGTTGGCAGCAGAGTAACGGGGCTAGATTATAGAGTCAGAAAGCCCTGACACACACAGACAATATTTTTTATTTAATCTAGAGTCCCAAATGGAACCCTATACCCTACAGATGTAGGATCTTAATTTGAGCCAGTTCGCTAGAGCAGGAAAATTATCCTGCAGCAAAAAGAAATTTGATTTTTTTTTTTGTCAGGACAAATCAAGTCTGAAATTTCAATGTGAAAGTTACAAACTCTAGAGGCCATTTCAAAATTAAAATGCACTACAAGTGTGCGCTTCCTGCCATGCAGGAAACTTCTCAGCAACAAAAGACGGATCAAATTAAGATCCTACATATGTATTCCCAAGTCAAAATAACACCTAACAATAGGGTGTCATTTCAAACACACACACACACACACACACACACACACACACACAATGGCTTAGTTATTCCTTTATCAAGCCTGTAAATCTGGGCCCGTCTCCATATCCATATCTGTATCTAGGATCAGTCTGGCTTTGTAGATCATAATGAATAAGATTACAGACATCAAACATCTCCCAGCCCCAGGGGAGACCGAAATGCAATGACATCCAATCCACCTCCATGTATACTCTACTATACGTCTAGACCTACTCGTTTTACCGTCTACTCCCATGTAATACATCAGCTAATTAATAGGTTCACTAATGATGTGCTCAAAACATCAGAGGCTATTGTACATTCGTTTCCTTCTAATGAAGGTTTTTCTAGTGAACACACACAGACGCACACAGTGTAGTTATTCCCTCCGCAAGGCAATCAAACGGGGCAAAATGTCAGTATAGAGACAGAGTGGAGTCGCACGTGGCAGGGTCTACAGACAATCAGACAATCAGGAGTACGTGCAGGGTCTACAGACAATCAGGGAGACGTAGGGGGTCTACAGACAATCAGACAGGCAGGGTCTACAGACAATCAGACAGGAGTTGACGTGGCAGGGTCTACAGACAATCAGACAGGAGATCGTACGTGGCAGGGTCTACAGACAATCAGACAGGAGTCGGTGGCAGGGTCTACAGACAATCAGACAGGAGTCGTACGTGGCAGGGTCTACAGACAATCAGACAGGAGTCTACAGACAATCACGTGGCAGGGTCTACAGACAATCAGACAAGAGTCATACGTGGCAGGGTCTACAGACAATCACGGATTACAAAAGGAAAACCAGCCCTGTCGCAGACACTGACGTCTTGCTTCCGGACAAACTAAACACCTTCTTCGTCCGCTTTGAGGATAATACAGTGCCACCGATGCGGCCCGCTACCAAGGAGTGTGGGCTCTCCTTCTCCGTGGCCGACGTGAGTAAGACATTTAAGCGTGTTAACCCTTGCAAGGCTGCTGGCCCAGATGTCCTCAGAGCATGTGGGATATATTCAATCTCTACTTATACTAGACTGCTTTCCCCACTTACTTCAAGATGTCCACCATAGTCCCGGTACCCAAAAAAGCAAAGTTAACTGAACTAAATGACTATTGCCCCATAGCACTCACCTCTGTTATCATGAAGTGCTTTGAGAGGCTAGCCAAGGATCATATCACCTCCACCTTACCTGTCACCCTAGACCCACTTTGCATACCGGCCCAGTAGAGCAACAGATGATGCAATCGCCATCAATCTGCACACAGGCCTATCCCATCTGGACAAGATGAAAACCTACATCAGAATGCTGTTCAATGACTACAGCTCAGCCGTCAAACCTATAGTACCCTCCAAGTTCATCATTAAGCTCGGGGCCCTGGATCTGAACCTCGCCCTGTGCAATTGGGTCCTGGACTTTCTGACGGGCTGCCCCAGTGGTGAAGGTAGGAAACAACATCTTGACTTTGCTGATCCTCAACACTGGGGCCACACAAGGTTGTGTGCCCAGCCCCTACTGTACTCCCTGTTCAATCATGACTGTGTGGCCACACACGCCTCCAACTCAATCAAGTTTGCAGACGACACAACAGTAGTAGGCCTGATTACCAAAAATTATGAGACAGCCTACAGGGAGGAGGTGAAGGTCCTGGCGGAGCCGTGCCATGAAAGTAACCTCTCCCTCAATGTCAACAAAATGAAGGAGCTGATCGTGGACTTCGGTAGAAAGCAGAGGGAGCACCCCCCTATCCACATTCATAGGTCTGCAGTGGAGAAGGTGGAAAGCATCAAGTTCCTTGGTGTACACATCACTGACAACCTGGAATGGTGAAGAAGCGCCTCTTCAACCTCAGGAGGCTGAGGAAATTTGGCCCCTAAGACCCTCACAAACTTTTACAAATGCACAATTGACAGCATCATGTCGGGCTGTATCACCGCCTGGTATGACAATTGTACCGCACGTAACCGCAGGGCTCTCCAGAGGGTGGTGCAGTCTGCCCAACGCATCCTCGGGGGCACACTGCCTGCCCTCCAGGACACCTGCAGCACCCAATGTCACAGGAATGTGTATGTGACAAATGTGTATGTGACAAATAAATGTGACAAATAAAATGAAGGCCAAAAATATCATCAAGGACAACAAGCACCCGAACCACGGCCTGTTCACCCCGCTACCATCCAGAAAGCGAGGTCAGTACGGGTACATCGAAGCTGGGACCGTGAGGCTGAAAAACAGTTTCTATCTCAAGGCCATTAAACTGTTAAATAGCCATCACTAGCCGGCTACCACAAGGCTACTCATACTCTGCACCTTAGAGGCTGTTGTATACAGTTGTAGTCGGAAGTTAACATACACTTAGGTTGGAGTCATTAAAACAAGTTTTTCAACCACTCCACAAATTTCTTGCATCAGACTATAGTTTTGGAAAGTCGGTTAGGACATCTACTTTGTGTATGATACCATATTTGTTTACAGACATATTATTTCACTTATAATTATATGTATCACAATTCCAGTGGGTCAGAAGTTTACATACACTAAGTTGCCTGTGCCTTTAAACAGCTTGGAAAATTACAGAAAATGATGTCATGGCTTTAGAAGCTTCTGATAGGATAATTGACATAATTTCAGTCAATAGGAGGTGTACCTGTGGATGTATTTAAAGGCCTAAATTCAAACTCAGTGCCTCTTTGCTTGACATCATGGGAAAATCAAAATAAATCAGCCAAGACCTCAGAAAAAAATTGTAGACCTCCACAAGTCTGGTTCATCCTTGGGAGCAATTTCCAAACAACTGAAGGTACCACTTTCATCTGTAAAAACAAAAGTATGCAATTATAAACACCATGGGACCACGCAGCCGTCATCCCGACTCAGGAAAGAGACGCGTTCTGTCTCCTAGAGATGAACGTACTTTGGTGCGAAAAGTGCAAATCAATCCCAGAACAACAGCAAAGGACCTTGTGAAGATGCTGGAGGAAACAGGTAGATGCTGGAGGAACAGGATCTATATCCACAGTTAAACGAGTCAACATCAACATAACCTGAAAGGCCGCTCAGCCACTGCTTCAAAACTGCCATAAAAAAAGCCTGACTGTAGTTTGCAACTGCACATTGGGACAAAGATCGTATTTTTCTGAGAAATGTCCTCTGGTCTGATGAAACAAAAATATATCTGTTTGGCCATAATGACCATCGTTATGTTTGGAGGAAAAAGGTGGAGGCTTGCAAGCCGAAGAACATCATCCCGACCGTAAAGCACGGGGGTGCAGCATCATGTTGTGGGGGTGCTTTTCTACAGGAGGGACTGGTGCAGTTCACAAAATAGATGGCAGGAAAATTACGTGGATATATTGAAGCAACATCTCATGACATCAGTCAGGAAGTCAAATCTTGGTCGCAAATGTGTCTTCCAAATAACCAATGACCCCAAGTATACTTCCAAAGTTGTGGCAAAATGGCTTAAGGACAACAAAGTCAAGGTATTGGAGTGGCCATCACAAACCCCTGACCTCAATCCTATAGACAATGTGTGGGCAGAACTGAAAAAGCATGTGCGAGCAAGAAGTCCTACAAACCTGACTCAGTTACACCAGCTCTGTCAGAAGGAATGGGCCAAAATTCACCCATTTTATTGTGAAGCTTGTGGAAGGCTCCCCGAAAAGTTTGACCCAAGTTAAGCAATTTAAAGGCAATTCTACCAAATACTAATTGAGTGTATGTAAACTTCTGACCCACTGGGAATGTGATGAAAGATATAAAAGTGTAAATAAATCGTTCTCTCTACTATTATTCTGAAAATAAAGTGGTGATCCTAACTGACCTAAGACAGGGATTTTTTTTACTGGGATTATTGGTGCAGTTCACAAAATAGATGGCAGGAAAATTACGTGGATATATTAAAGCAACATCTCATGACATCAGTCAGGAAGTCAGACTTTAAATGAGAGTTTAAATGTATTTGGCTAAGGTGTATGTAAACTTCCCACTTCAACTGTACTGTATTCTATTCTTCTTATTATTATTATTATTAGTATTTAAGCCCCTCTGACATTTTTGTAATTCACCTTTATTTAACCAGGTAGGCTAGTTGAGAACACCTTTATTTAACCAGGTAGGCTAGTTGAGAACACCTTTATTTAACCAGGTAGGCTAGTTGAGAACACCTTTATTTAACCAGGTAGGCTAGTTGAGAACACCTTTATTTAACCAGGTAGGCTAGTTGAGAACACCTTTATTTAACCAGGTAGGCTAGTTGAGAACACCTTTATTTAACCAGGTAGGCTAGCTGAGAACACCTTTATTTAACCAGGTAGGCCAGTTGAGAACACCTTTATTTAACCAAGTAGGCTAGTTGAGAACACCTTTATTTAACCAGGTAGGCTAGTTGAGAACACCTTTATTTAACCAGGTAGGCTAGTTGAGAACACCTTTATTTAACCAGGTAGGCTAGTTGAGAACACCTTTATTTAACCAGGTAGGCTAGTTGAGAACACCTTTATTTAACCAGGTAGGCTAGTTGAGAACACCTTTATTTAACCAAGTAGGCTAGTTGAGAACACCTTTATTTAACCAGGTAGGCTAGTTGAGAACACCTTTATTTAACCCAGGTAGGCTAGTTGAGAACACCGTTATTTAACCAGGTAGGCTAGTTGAGAACACCTTTATTTAACCCAGGTAGGCTAGTTGAGAACACCTTTATTTAACCAGGTAGGCTAGTTGAGAACACCTTTATTTAACCAAGTAGGCTAGTTGAGAACACCTTTATTTAACCAGGTAGGCTAGTTGAGAACACCTTTATTTAACCAGGTTGGCTAGTTGAGAACACCTTTATTTAACCAGGTAGGCTAGTTGAGAACACCTTTATTTAACCAGGTAGGCTAGTTGAGAACACCTTTATTTAACCAGGTAGGCTAGTTGAGAACACCTTTATTTAACCAGGTAAGTTGAGAACACCTTTATTTAACCAGGTAGGCTAGTTGAGAACACCTTTATTTAACCCAGGTAGGCTAGTTGAGAACACCGTTATTTAACCAGGTAGGCTAGTTGAGAACAATTTATTTACAACTGAGAACACCTTTATCAAGATAAAGAAAGCAGTTTGACACATACAACAACACAGCGGTAGGCTGGAATGAGAAAAACACCAGTCAATAAACCAGTAGAAAAAAGAAAACAAAGTCTATATAACCAGTGGCTAGTGCAACAAGGTAAAGGTAAAGGAGTTAAGAACAATAAATAGGCCATGGTGAGAAACCTAATTACAATGGAGCAATTAAACACTGGATTTAACCCAGGTAGGCTAGTTGAGAACACCTTTGGATGGTAGATAGTTGAGAACACCTTTAAACCAGGTATGGCTAGTTGTAACAGGTGCAGTGATATTGTACCAATGACAGCTAGTTGAGAACACCGATGTGAGTCTAACCAGCTAGAGCTATTTTTTGCAGTTTGTTCCAGTCATGTAAACAAGGAAAGGTGACCAAACAATAGGTTTGGAACCAGTGAGATATACCTGCTAGAACAGGTGGGTGTGTATGGACCAATGAGACATCTGCTAAAGATGTGTATGACCAATAACATTTGCTAAATATGTATGACCAATAACATCTGCTAAATTTATATGGAATGGACCAAAACATCTGCTAAATATTGTTGGAATTGTTAGATACTACGAACACTGCAGGCTAGTTGAGAACTGTTGGAGCTAAACACAAGCATTTAGCTAAACCAATAACATCTGCTAAATATGTGTATGGACCAATAACATCTGCTAAATATGTGTATGGACCAATAACATCTGCTAAATATGTGTATGGACCAATAACATCTGCTAAATATGTGTATGGACCAATAACATCTGCTAAATATGTGTATGGACCAATAACATCTGCTAAATGGACCAATAACATGTGCTAAATATGGTATGGACCAATAACATCTGCTAAAAGGATGGAAAATAAATCAATAACATGTATGGACCAATAACATCTGCTAAATATGTGTATGGACCAATAACATCTGCTAACCATGTGTATGGAGCAATAACATCTGCTAAATATGGACCAATAACATCTGCTAAATATGTGTATGGACCAATAACATCTGCTAAATATGTGTATGGACCAATAACATCTGCTAACCATGTATATGTGACCAATAACATCTGCTAACCATGTGTATGGACCAATAACATCTGCTAAATGTCTGCATGGACCAATAACATCTGATTTGATTTGAAGAGAAAGAACTGTATTATATATATTATGTTAGACTCACCTCCATAGGGCTCAGGTCGAAAGGCACAGCCATAATACAGGGAACAGGGTGCTATTTGTGACGCAGCCTGTATGTGCTGCTGCTGTCGATGAGATTGACATGCAAGCCTCTTTTTCACTGTAAGGTTTACAAGATGAGGGTCGGCGTTATTAGATGAAAGGTTGTCCTTCAGGAACTCTCAGAATGGAAACGATATCATAAATCTGCCCTCATCTGAAATGGCTTTTATCCTTCACCTTGCGTTTGGTCTCTCGTCTTCCTTTACAAACATGTTTTAGTGGAAATAAATACAGAAATGTGTGGAATATGGACATTTAATTGATTTAATTGAACCATATCGGTTAAGAACAATGTATTATTTTACAGTGATGGCCTACGCTTGAAATGACTAAAATCAAACAAACAAACGATGAAATTATAACGGACCTACGGTCATAGAGTTTCTTGATTGTGTCCAGCTCGCTTATAATCACCGAAATGAAAGCTAGACGTCAGGTAACATGGGAATGAAAGCTAGACAGTCAGGGAACATGGAAATGAAAGCTAGACAGTCAGGGAACATGGGAATGAAAGCTAGACAGTCAGGGAACATGGGAATGAAAGCTAGACAGTCAGGGAACATGGGAATGAAAGCTAGACAGTCAGGGAACATGGGAATGAAAGCTAGACAGTCAGGGAACATGGGAATGAAAGCTAGACAGTCAGGGAACATGGGAATGAAAGCTAGACAGTCAGGGAGATAGACAGTCAGGGAACATGGAAATGAAATCTAGACAGTCAGGGAGATAGACAGTCAGGGAACATGGAAATGAAATCTAGACAGTCAGGGAGATAGACAGTCAGGGAGATAGACAGTCAGGTAGATAGACAGTCAGGGAACATGGGAATGAAATCTAGACAGTCAGGGAGATAGACAGTCAGGGAACATGGAAATGAAATCTAGACAGTCAGGGAGATAGACAGTCAGGGAACATGGAAATGAAATCTAGACAGTCAGGGAACATGGAATGAAAGCTATACAGTCAGGGAGATAGACAGTCAGGGAGATAGACAGTCAGGGAGATAGACAGTCAGGGAACATGGAAATTAAATCTACACAGTCAGGGAGATATACAGTCAATGAGCATGGGAATGAAAGCTAGACAGTCAGGGAACATGGGAATGAAATCTAGACAGTCAGGGGGCATGGGAATGAAATCTAGACAGTCAGGGGGCATGGGAATGAAATCTAGACAGTCAGGGAGCATGGGAATGAAATCTAGACAGTCAGTGAACATGGGAATGAAATCTAGACAGTCAGGGAGCATGGGAATGAAATCTAGACAGTCAGTGAACATGGGAATGAAATCTAGACAGTCAGGGAGCATGGGAATGAAATCTAGACAGTCAGGGGGCATGGGAATGAAATCTAGACAGTCAGGGGGCATGGGAATGAAATCTAGACAGTCAGGGGGCATGGGAATGAAATCTAGACAGTCAGGGGGCATGGGAATGAAATCTAGACAGTCAGGGAGCATGGGAATGAAATCTAGACAGTCAGGGGGCATGGGAATGAAATCTAGACAGTCAGGGAACATGGGAATGAAATCTAGACAGTCAGGGAGCATGGGAATGAAATCTAGACAGTCAGGGGGCATGGGAATGAAATCTAGACAGTCAGGGAACATGGGAATGAAATCTAGACAGTCAGGGAGATAGACAGTCAGGGAACATGGGAATGAAATCTAGACAGTCAGGGAACATGAGAATGAAAGGTAGACATTGGACATTATAAAAACGATGAATAGGACTCTGGTCAAAGGTCGTGTCCTGTTTAGCCAATAGGGAGCCTTTTGGGATGTAGACCCATATGGTACACTATGATTCACGAGGGATAAAGCCGAGAGTACCGGTTGAATACAGAAACAGTTATGGAAAATGAAAAGATCAATAGATACACGTTATGTATGAATTAAGGCGATTTAATTCCCTTTCAGAGACGCTGAGCTTCATAGAGACTAACTGTATCGGTGTTATGAGCACAAATTACACTAAACTACTAAAGGCAAATGTTTTCCCTCTCACCCTCTCACCCTCTCTCTCTTTTTCTCTCTTTCTCTCTATTTCCCTCAAGCACAAACGTGCAGGCACACACACGCACGGCTGCACACACACACAAACTACCACCACAACACAAACAATCATATTGGTAGCACAGCCTGGGATTAATAAACTAAACAGTGTGAGCAGGTAAGAGACTGCCATCTCACTCTGTCATCTGGTGAGTCAGTTTGCCCGGCTAACCTGCTCATCTCTACCCTGCCAGGCACCATACCACCATATCATGTCCCTCTCCCACCCCCTACCTCTACCATCATGTCCCTCTACCACCATGTCCCTCTATCATTATGTCCCTCTAACACCATGTCCCTCTACCACCATGTCCCTCTACCACCATGTCCCTCTATCATTATCCCTCTTGTCCCTCTACCACCATGTCCCTCTACCACCATGTCCATGTCCCCTACAGTCTTGTCCCTCTACCATCATCTCTTGTCCCTCTACCACCATGTCCCTCTACCACCATGTCCCTCTACCACCATGTCCCTCTACCATCATGTCCCTCTACCACCATGTCCCTCTACCACCATGTCTTGTCCTCTCCACCATGTCCCTCTACCATCATGTCCCTCCCCACCATGTCCCCTACACTCCCTACCACCATGTCTTGTCCCTCTACCACCATGTCCCTCTACCATCATGTCTTGTCCGTCTCCCACCATGTCCCTCTACCATCATGTCCCTCTACCACCATGTCCCTCTACCACCATGTCCCTCTACCACCATGTCTTGTCCGTCTCCCACCCCCTACCTCTACCACCATGTCCCTCTACCACCATGTCCCTCTACCACCATGTCCCTCTACCACCCCCTACCTCTCCCACCCCCTACCTCTACCACCATGTCTTGTCCCTCTACCACCATGTCCCTCTACCATCATGTCCCTCTACCACCATGTCCCTCTACCACCATGTCCCTCTACCACCATGTCCCTCTACCACCATGTCCCTCTACCAACATGTCTTGTCCATCTCCCACCCCTACCTCTACCATCATGTCTTGTCCCTCTACCACCATGTCCCTCTACCACCATGTCCCTCTACCACCATGTCCCTCTACCATCATGTCCCTCTACCACCATGTCCCTCTACCACCATGTCCCTCTACCATCATGTCCCTCTACCACCATGTCCCTCTACCACCATGTCTTGTCCCTCTCCCACCCCCTACCTCTACCACCATGTCTTGTCCCTCTCCCCTACACCATGTCTTGTCCCTCTCCCACACGTGTGCTACATGACTCTGCTGTGCTACATGACTATGCTGTGCTGCTCTGCTGTGCTACACGACTCTGCTATGCTACATGACTCTGCTATGCTACATGACTGCTGTGCTACATGACCCTGCTGTGCTACATGACTCTGCTGTGCTACATGACCCTGCTGTACTACATGACTCTGCTGTGCTACATGACTCTGCTGTACTACATGACCCTGCTATGCTACATGACTCTGCTGTGCTACATGACTCTGCTGTGCTACATGACTCTGCCGTGCTACATGACTCTGCTGTACTACATGACTCTGCTGTGCTACATGACTCTGCTGTGCTACATGACTCTGCTGTACTACATGACCCTGCTGTGCTACATGACTCTGCTGTGCTACATGACTCTGCTGTGCTACATGACTCTGCTGTGCTACATGACTCTGCTGTGCTACATGACTCTGCTGTGCTACATGACTCTGCTGTACTACATGACTCTGCTGTGCTACATGACTCTGCTATGCTACATGCCTCTGCTGTACTACATGACTCTGCTGTGCTACATGACTCTGCTGTGCTACATGACTCTGCTGTGCTACATGACCCTGCTGCTACATGGCTCTGCTGTGCTACATGACTCTGCTATGACTGCTGCTGTGCTCTGCTGTGCATGACTCTGCTGTGCTACATGACTCTGCTGTGCTACATGACTCTGCTATGCTACATGACTCTGCTGTACTACATGACTCTGCTATGACTATGCACTATATGGCTGTGTAGGGTTTCATGGATGCTGTGTTGGGTTCGTGGATGCTGTGTTGGGTTACATGGATGCTGTGTTGGGCTACCGGTGGGGAACATGATAATCTAGATGTAGTGCTCTGTGAAGGGCAGATTTGTCTTCCTACCCTGTGTGTGAGTGTGTTTCATACAGAGGCTACCAACATGTCTAATAACCTGATACTAAGCTAGTCTGCTGGAATATACAACCAGGCCTGTATCCCAAATGGCACCTTCGAAAGCCCTATGAGTTTCCTTATTGGACCTGGTCAAAAGGATTACACTATAGGGAATAGGGTACCATTTGAGACCCAGCCCAGGGGGATTGTGGGTAGCTTCCAGTTTGCATGCTTTGACATCTGTAATATCAGATTAATGTGAATAGCAAATGGACTTTCACATCAGCAGCAAACTCATGAGAGAACATAATGGAGAAATACAGTGTGATGAAGCTGACACTGACTTCATGGCAGAAATACAAATGAGATTGTAAAAACGCACTATATATCAAATAAATATATCTTAATTTCAAGTCTAGACGATTATTTTTTTATTTTTAAGAAGGGAGGCTGCGTAATGAAATGACAACAAATGATGAATTATCTTTAGCAATGAATAATGCATTTTGGACTATGTATAAAACAATGGTATGTGTCCCAAATTGAACCCTATTTCCTATATCGTGCACTACTTTTGATCAGGACCAACAGCGAATAGGGTGCCAGCTTTCTTTCCCTCTGTTGCAAGGTCAGATACGGTGCTGTATGCCCAGTGTACGAGTGAGGGAAAGTGTACGAGTGAGGGAAAGTGTAAGAGTGAGGGAAAGTGTACGAGTGAGGGAATGTGTACTAGTGAGGGAAAGTGTACGAGTGAGGGAATGTGTACGAGTGAGGGAAAGTGTACTAGTGAGGGAATGTGTAAGAGTGAGGGAAAGTGTAAGAGTGAGGGAAAGTGTACGAGTGAGGGAATGTGCACTAGTGAGGGAATGTGTAAGAGTGAGGGAAAGTGTAAGAGTGAGGGAAAGTGTACGAGTGAGGGAAAGTGTACGAGTGAGGGAATGTGTACGAGTGAGGGAAAGTGTAAGAGTGAGGGGAATGTGTAAGAGTGAGGAAAGTGTAAGAGTGAGGGAAAGTGTACGAGGGAAAGTGAGGGAAAGTGTAAGAGGAATGAGAGAAAGTGTAAGAGTGAGTGAGGAAATGTGTACTAGTGAGGGAATGTGTAAGAGTGAGGGAATGTGTAAGAGTGAGGGAAAGTGTACGAGTGAGGGAATGTGTACTAGTGAGGGAATGTGTAAGAGTGAGGGAAGTGTAAGAGTGAGGGAAAGTGTACGAGTGAGGGAAAGTGTACGAGTGAGGGAATGTGTATGAGTGAGGGAAAGTGTACTAGTGAGGGAATATGTAAGAGTGAGGGAAAGTGTAAGAGTGAGGGAAAGTGTAAGAGTGAGGGAAAGTGTACGAGTGAGGGAATGTGTACTAGTGAGGGAATGTGTACTAGTGAGGGAATGTGTAAGAGTGAGGGAAAGTGTAAGAGTGAGGGAAAGTGTAAGAGTGAGGGAATGTGTAAGAGTGAGGGAAAGTGTACTAGTGAGGGAAAGTGTACGAGTGAGGGAAAGTGTACGAGTGAGGGAAAGTGTACGAGTGAGGGAAAGTGTACGAGTGAGGGAATGTGTACTAGTGAGGGAATGTGTAAGAGTGAGGGAATGTGTAAGAGTGAGGGAAAGTGTACTAGTGAGGGAATGTGTACTAGTGAGGGAATGTGTACTAGTGAGGGAATGTGTACTAGTGAGGGAATGTGTACTAGTGAGGGAATGTGTAAGAGTGAGGGAAAGTGTACGAGTGAGGGAAAGTGTACGAGTGTGGGAATGTGTACTAGTGAGGGAAAGTGTACTAGTGAGGGAAAGTGTACTAGTGAGGGAATGTGTAAGAGTGAGGGAAAGTGTAAGAGTGAGGGAAAGTGTAAGGGAGTGAGGGAGGGAAAGTGTA
>NW_027009142.1:0-53463 GCF_036934945.1 Oncorhynchus masou masou | reverse complement strand
GTACTTTAGTCAGACAGTATAACAGACTATAGTCAGACAGTATAACATTCTATAGTCAGACGTTATAATGTACTTTAGTCAGACAGTATAACAGACTGTAGTAAGACAGTATAACAGACTATCGTCAGACGTTATAATGTACTATAGTCAGACAGTATAACAGACTATAGTCAGACAGTATAATGTACTATAGTCAGACAGTATAACAGACTGTAGTCACATTGCTCTGCAGTTACAGGAGCCTTTCCCAGTGGATGATCTTTCTCTTCAGCTTTAAAGAAACAGAGAGAAAAATAGACTGGTAAATCCAGTGATAATGTGTAAATGTTAACCACTTACAATTAAAACTGTGATTTATGTTGCAGAAAGCTTTTAAATGACACAGCAGCATTACAATATAGATTCCCCTGTCATTAGCATAATAGTTTTATTGTTGCATAATTAAGAAATATAAAATGTGTCTACCTGGCTCAGCTTTACTACGTATCAGGGACTCTTAGATGGGCAAACGTATCCACACACACAACGGAACATGGGTCAATGGCTGACGGGATCGAGGTAATGATTAAATCATTAAAATGTTGTCAACGCTTCACAGAGCAGAGAGAAAATTAACTTCCTACCAACCACATTTTTCTGCTGAACATGAAATAATGCTTTTGTGCCAGTCTAATTACAAAGCGAACATCTGATAGAGTCAGCATCCGGGGGGATTACCACATGCATGAGTATTAGACCTCATTACCAGCTTGACTGCTAAATTATTACATCTTGTAATTGGATGGTGAGATTTCTACTCAGATTGGCTGGGTTTCTGGAAGATTGTAATTACAGGCTTGGTTGGTTTGCGACTTATCACAGTGAGCAGGATGAGGTGAAAAACAGGCTGTAACCCTCTCACAGCACTCGTTCAGCCCTCTGTTTATTTAAAGAGCGTTTCATTAAGCTGTAACCCTCTCACAGCACCCGTTCAGCCCTCTGTTTATTAGACCAAACAGAGCTGTTTGGTGAAGGGGAGACATTTATTACCAGCTGACAAATGGGGGTTCATTTATTTAACCTGGCTGATCTATTACAGCTGAATGTAGAAACAAGCCATCCATTTTATGATGGAGTCAACGCCTCCATTATCTAGAGGCTAACTGACTGGTAAAGCACCCATCTGCCAGCTGATTTCATTTACCTTATGTTACTAAACACACAGTGCTATAGGAAATAGGAAGGAATACACATACCATCAACTTTGTGTGTGTGTGTGTGTGTGTGTGTGTGTGTGTGTGTGTGTGTGTGTGTGTGTGTGTACTCATATGTGCTCTTATGTATGCTATTGTTGATCTGTGTCAAAGCTGTAGTCAGATGTTATAGCTATGCAGGAATCCCTTGCTGATTTAAATCTTGTTCTTAATACGGGAAAAACGAAATACAAGTTGTTTTCAAACTCTCATAAGAATATTTCAGATGAACTGCATGTTCCCTCATTAGATGTTTGTCCAATCCAACTTGTTCCTGCACATACAGTTCAATCTGAAAGCATTCAGACCTCCTCCATTTATCCACATTTTATTTTACGTTATAGCCTTACTCTAAAATTGATCAAATTAAAACATGTCCTCATCAGTCTACACACAATGCCCCATAATGACATCACAATACCCCATAATGACTAAGCATATGGCTTAGTCATTATGGGGTATTGTGATGTCATTATATATATAAAATGGAAATATCTTATTTACATAAGTATTCAGGACCTTTTCTATGAGATTCAAAATTGAGCTCAGGTGCATCCTGTTTCCATTGATCATCCTTGAGATGATGATGTGGTACGGTTGGATGCAGGTGCAGAGAAGAGATCAGATGAGGAATCAGTGGTTAAGGATAAATATACTTCACCGAGATAAGGTACTGGATCACTGTACACTTGAAAAACCAACAAATACTAAGTCTCAAACTCACTCAGGAAACGAATGCACACAGTAAACAATTCAAGCTTCTGCAAAGGACCACAGAAAACACACCTCTTTTAACAGGAAAACAATCATGAAAAAATAAGACAAACCTGAGTCCAATAAAATTCTCTAGGGCGGTCTCTGCCGCCCTCTGGTGCCAAGAGGAACCATGGCAGAGATGTTTCTACAACTTGATTGGAGTCCACCTGTGGTAAATTACATTTATTGGACATAATTTGGAAAGGCAAACACATCAAATCAAATTTTATTGGTCACAAACACATGGTTAGCAGATGTCATTGTGAGTGTAGCGAAATGCTTGTGCTTCAAGTTCCAACAGTGCAGCAATATCTAAGTAATATCAAGCCCTTCCGGCGCATCAAGCCCTTCCGGGGCCGACAGAGATGGCCGCCGTCAAGGCGTTCCTAGGAAACTATGCAGTTTTTGTTTTTTTACGTGTTATTTCTTACATTAGTACCCCAGGTCATCTTAGGTTTCATTACATACAGTCGAGAAGAACTACTGAATATAAGAGCAGCGTCAACTCACCATCAGTACGACCAAGAATATGACTTTCGCGAAGCGGATCCTGTGTTCTGCCTTTCACCCAGGACAACGGAATGGATACCAGCCGGCGACCCAAAAAAAACGACTCCGTAAAAGAGGGGAACGAGGCGGTCTTCTGGTCAGACTCCGGAGACGGGCACATCGTGCACCACTCCCTAGCATTCTTCTCGCCAATGTCCAGACTCTTGACAACAAGGTTGATGAAATCCGAGCAAGGGTAGCATTCCAGAGGGACATCAGAGACTAACGTTCTTTGCTTCACGGAAACATGGCTCACTGGAGAGACGCTATCGGAGTCGGTGCAGCCAGCGGGTTTCTCCATACATCGCGCCGACAGAAACAAACATCTTTCTGGTAAGAAGAGGGGCGGGGGCGTATGCCTTATGGCTAACGAGACGTGGTGTGATCACAGAAACATACAGGAACTCAAATCCTTCTGTTCACCTGATTTTAGAATTCCTCACAATCAAATGTCGACCGCATTATCTACGAAGAGAATTCTCTTCGATTATAATCACAGCCGTATATATTCCCCCCCAAGCAGACACATCGATGGCTCTGAACGAACTTTATTTAACTCTTTGCAAACTGGAATCCATACATCCTGAGGCTGCATTCATTGTAGCTGGGGATTTTAACAAGGCTAATCTGAAAACAAGACTCCCTAAATTGTATCAGCATATCGATTGCGCAACCAGGGCTGGCAAAACCTTGGATCATTGCTATTCTAACTTCAGCGACGCATATAAGGCCCTGCCCCGCCCTCCTTTCGGAAAAGCTGACCACGACTCCATTTTGCTGATCCCTGCCTACAGACAGAAACTAAAACAAGAAGCTCCCACGCTGAGGTCTGTCCAACGCTGGTCCGACCAAGCTGATTCCACACTCCAAGACTGCTTCCATCACGTGGACTGGGATATGTTTCGTATTGCGTCAGACAACAAAATTGACGAATACGCTGTGCGAGTTCATTAGAACGTGCGTTGAAGATGTCGTTCCCATAGCAACGATTAAAACATTCCCAAACCAGAAACCGTGGATTGATGGCAGCATTCGCGTGAAACTGAAAGCGCCAACCACTGCTTTTAATCAGGGCAAGGTGACTGGAAACATGACCGAATACAAACAGTGCAGCTATTCCCTCCGCAAGGAGCGAGCGGTCGCATCTACACTTCGGTCCGCAGGTAGTATAACTTTTCATTACATTTCGTTATAGTACAACGGTTTGATTTGTCTAATCTTAGCAATTTCTTCTTAGCCAGCTACATAGCCGTCTTTGTATCAACGACAATTGCATAATTATCGTATTTCGTCGTCCTAACGTATCTGCCCAGCAGCTAGCTAAGCAGCTAGCTAACATCCACTGTCCACTAGCACTGTAGAAACTATTACACTCAACTGAACGACTCGATTAGCGTAGTGTCAGCTAGCTACATAGTTGTCTTCGCTGTCTTCGTATCCAAGATAATTGTGCAGTTTAGAGTGTGTAGACTTAGAGTGATTATCTTAATTTACCGAGGTTAGCTAGCCAGCTATTTGTCATCCTTAACGTAGGAAATGCTGCTAGCTAGCTAGCCAACAGCTAGCCAACCTCTACCGAATTGAACTCCAACTACCCGGTCAACATTCCGTCGCTCCACAGGTAGTATCACATTTTCATTTCACTTCATTACAGTACAACGGTTTGATTTGTTTGATCGTACCTAGCCAGCTACATAGCCGTCTTTGTATCTAAGACAATTGTGTAGTCTAGAGCGATTTTCTAGGTTAGCTGGCCAGCTATTGTCGTTCTTCTAACGTAGCTAGCCAGCTAGCCCCCGAATAGCAGCACTGTAGTAACTATTACAGTACAACGGTTTGTTTTGTTTGATCGTAGCTAGCTAGCTACATAGCCGTCTTGTATCTAAGACAATTGTGTAGCCTAGAGCGATTTTCTAGGTTAGCTGGCCAGCTATTGTCGTTCTTGTAACGTAGCTAGCCAGCTAGCCCCGAATAGCAGCACTGTAGTAACTATTACAGTACAACGGTTTGTTTTGTTTGATCGTAGCTAGCTAGCTACATAGCCGTCTTTGTATCTAAGACAATTGTGTAGCCTAGAGCGATTTTCTAGGTTAGCTAGCCAGCTATTGTCGTTCTTTTAAAGTAACGTAACGCAATTAACCTGCTAGCTAGCCAGCTAGCCCCGAATAGCAGCACTGTAGAAACTATTACACTCGACGGAACGACTTGATTAGTGTAGTGTCAACATCGCAGCCACTACCAGCTAGCCTACTCCAGCAGTACTGTATCATTTCAATCATTTTAGTCAATAAGATTCTTGCTACGTAAGCTTAACTTTCTGAACATTCGAGACGTGTAGTCCACTTGTCATTCCAATCTCCTTTGCATTAGCGTAGCCTCTTCTGTACCCTGTTAACTATGTGTCTATCTATCCCTGTTCTCTCCTCTCTGCACAGACCATACAAACGCTCCACACCGCGTGGCCGCGGCCACCCTAATCTGGTGGTCCCAGCGCGCACGACCCACGTGGAGTTCCTGGTCTCCGGTAGCCTCTGGAACTGCCGATCTGCGGCCAACAAGGCAGAGTTCATCTCAGCCTATGCCTCCCTCCATTCCCTCGACTTCCTGGCACTGACGGAAACATGGATCACCACAGATAACACTGCTACTCCTACTGCTCTCTCTTCGTCCGCCCACGTGTTCTCGCACACCCCGAGAGCTTCTGGTCAGCGGGGTGGTGGCACCGGGATCCTCATCTCTCCCAAGTGGTCATTCTCTCTCTCCCCTTACCCATCTATCTATCGCCTCCTTTGAATTCCATGCTGTCACAGTTACCAGCCCTTTCAAGCTTAACATCCTTATCATTTATCGCCCTCCAGGTTCCTCGGAGAGTTCATCAATGAGCTTGATGCCTTGATAAGCTCCTTTCCTGAGGACGGCTCACCTCTCACAGTCCTGGGCGACTTTAACCTCCCCACGTCTACCTTTGACTCATTCCTCTCTGCCTCCTTCTTTCCACTCCTCTCCCTTTTGACCTCACCCTCTCACCTTCCCCCTACTCACAAGGCAGGCAATACGCTCGACCTCATCTTTACTAGATGCTGTTCTTCCACTAACCTCACTGCAACTCCCCTCCAAGTCTCCGACCACTACCTTGTATCCTTTTCCCTCTCGCTCTCATCCAACACTTCCCACACTGCCCCTACTCGGATGGTATCGCGCCGTCCCAACCTTCGCTCTCTCTCCCCCGCTACTCTTTCCTCTTCCATCCTATCATCTCTTCCCTCTGCTCATACCTTCTCCAACCTTTCTCCTGATTCTGCCTCCTCAACCCTCCTCACTTCCCTTTCTGCATCCTTTGACTCTCTATGTCCCCTATCCTCCAGGCCGGCTCGGTCCTCCCCTCCCGCTCCGTGGCTCGATGACTCATTGCGAGCTCACAGAACAGAGCTCCGGGCAGCCGAGCGGAAATGGAGGAAAACTCGCCTCCCTGCGGACCTGGCATCCTTTCACTCCCTCCTCTCTACATTTTCCTCCTCTGTCTCTGCTGCTAAAGCCACTTTCTACCACTCTAAATTCCAAGCATCTGCCTCTAACCCTAGGAAGCTCTTTGCTACCTTCTCCTCCCTCCTGAATCCTCCTCCCCCTCCCCCTCCTCCCTCTCTGCAGATGACTTCGTCAACCATTTTGAAAAGAAGGTCGACGACATCCGATCCTCGTTTGCTAAGTCAAACGACACCGCTGGTTCTGCTCACACTGCCCTACCCTGTGCTCTGACCTCTTTCTCCCCTCTCTCTCCAGATGAAATCTCGCTTCTTGTGACGGCCGGCCGCCCAACAACCTGCCCGCTCGACCCTATCCCCTCCTCTCTTCTCCAGACCATTTCCGGGGACCTTCTCCCTTACCTCACCTCGCTCATCAACTCATCCCTGACCGCTGGCTACGTCCCTTCCGTCTTCAAGAGAGCGAGAGTTGCACCCCTTCTGAAAAAAACCTACACTCGATCCCTCCGATGTCAACAACTACAGACCAGTATCCCTTCTTTCTTTTCTCTCCAAAACTCTTGAACGTGCCGTCCTTGGCCAGCTCTCCCGCTATCTCTCTCAGAATGACCTTCTTGATCCAAATCAGTCAGGTTTCAAGACTAGTCATTCAACTGAGACTGCTCTTCTCTGCATCACGGAGGCGCTCCGCACTGCTAAAGCTAACTCTCTCTCCTCTGCTCTCATCCTTCTAGACCTATCGGCTGCCTTCGATACTGTGAACCATCAGATCCTCCTCTCAACCCTCTCCGAGTTGGGCATCTCCGGCGCGGCCCACGCTTGGATTGCGCCCTACCTGACAGGTCGCTCCTACCAGGTGGCGTGGCGAGAATCTGTCTCCTCGCCACGCGCTCTCACCACTGGTGTCCCCCAGGGCTCTGTTCTAGGCCCTCTCCTATTCTCGCTATACACCAAGTCACTTGGCTCTGTCATAACCTCACATGGTCTCTCCTATCATTGCTATGCTGACGACACACAATTAATCTTCTCCTTTCCCCTTCTGATGACCAGGTGGCGATCGCATCTCTGCATGTCTGGCAGACATATCAGTGTGGATGACGGATCACCACCTCAAGCTGAACCTCGGCAAGACGGAGCTGCTCTTCCTCCCGGGGAAGGACTGCCCGTTCCATGATCTCGCCATCACGGTTGACAACTCCATTGTGTCCTCCTCCCAGAGCGCTAAGAACCTTGGCGTGATCCTGGACAACACCCTGTCGTTCTCAACCAACATCATGGCGGTGGCCCGTTCCTGTAGGTTCATGCTCTACAACATCCGCAGAGTACGACCCTGCCTCACACAGGAAGCGGCGCAGGTCCTAATCCAGGCACTTGTCATCTCCCGTCTGGATTACTGCAACTCGCTGTTGGCTGGGCTCCCTGCCTGTGCCATTAAACCCCTACAACTCATCCAGAACGCCGCAGCCCGTCTGGTGTTCAACCTTCCCAAGTTCTCTCACGTCACCCCGCTCCTCCGTTCTCTCCACTGGCTTCCAGTTGAAGCTCGCATCCGCTACAAGACCATGGTGCTTGCCTACGGAGCTGTGAGGGGAACGGCACCGCAGTACCTCCAGGCTCTGATCAGGCCCTACACCCAAGCAAGGGCACTGCGTTCATCCACCTCTGGCCTGCTCGCCTCCCTACCATTGAGGAAGTACAGTTCCCGCTCAGCCCAGTCAAAACTGTTCGCTGCTCTGGCCCCCCAATGGTGGAACAAACTCCCTCACGACGCCAGGACAGCGGAGTCAATCACCACCTTCCGGAGACACCTGAAACCCCACCTCTTCAAGGAATACCTAGGATAGGATAAGTAATCCTTCTCACCACCCCCCCTTTATGATTTAGATGCACTATTGTAAAGTGGCTGTTCCACTGGATGTCAGAAGGTGAATTCACCAATTTGTAAGTCGCTCTGGATAAGAGCGTCTGCTAAATGACTTAAATGTAAATGTAAATGTCTATCAAACAAGCTAAGCGTCAGTATAGAGACAAAGTAGAATCTCAATTCAACGGCTCAGACACGAGGTATGTGGCAGGGTCAACAGTCAATCACGGACTACAAAAAGAAAACCAGCCCAGACACGGACCAGGATGTCTTGCTCCCAGGCAGACTAAATAACTTTTTTGCCCGCTTTGAGGACAATACAGTGCCACTGACACGAAAACATGCGGACTCTCCTTCACTGCAGCCGAGGTGAGTAAAACATTTAAACTTCTTAAACCTCGCAAGGCTGCAGGCACAAACGGCATCCCCAGCCGCGCCCTCAGAGCATGGCAGGTGTGTTTACGGACATATTCAATCAATCCCTATACCAGTCTGCTGTTCCCACATGCTTCAAGAGGGCCACCATTGTTCCTGTTCCCAAGAAAGCTAAGGTAACTGAGCTAAATGACTACCTCCCCGTAGCACTCACTTCCGTCATCATGAAGTGCTTTGAGAGACTAGTCAAGGACCATATCACCTCCTCCCTACCCTAGACCCACTCCAATTTGCTTACCGCTCAAATAGTTCCACAGACGATGTAATCTCAACCACACTGCACACTGCCCTAACCCATCTGGACAAGAGGAATACCTATGTGAGAATGCTGTTCATCAACTTCAGCTCGGCATTTAACGCCATTGTACCATCCAAGCTCGTCATCAAGCTCGAGACCCTGGGTCTCGACCCCGCCCTGTGCAACTGGGGACTGGACTTCCTGACGGGCCGCCCCCAGGTGGTGAGGGTAGGCAACAACATCTCCACCCCGCTGATCCTCAACACTGGGGCCACACAAGGGTACGTTCTGAACCCTCTCTTGTACTCCCTGTTCACCCACGACTGCGTGGCCACGCACGTCTCCAACTCAATCATCAAGTTTGCGGACGACACAACAGTAGTAGGCTTGATTACCAACAACGACGAGACGGCCTACAGGGAGGAGGTGAGGGCCAATAGATAGTCTAGAATGCAGTATATACAATTGACATGAGTAATGCAAGATTTGTAAACATTACCAGCCTCTACCCCCAAGCCATAAAACTGCTGAACAACTAATCAAATGGACACCTGGACTATTTACATTTACTCCCCCTCCTCCCCATTTGTTTTTACACTGCTGCTACTCACTGTTTATTATCTATGTGTAGTCACTTTACCCCTACCTACATGTACAAATGACCTTGACTAACTTGTACCCCCACACATTGACTCTGTACTGGTACCCCCTGTATATAGCCTCGTTACTAACCTGTACCCCCACACATTGACTCTGTACTGGTACCCCCTGTATATAGCCTCCACATTGACTCTGTACTGGTACCCCCTGTATATAGCCTCCACATTGACTCTGTACTGGTACCCCCTGTATATAGCCCCCACATTGACTCTGTAGTGGTACCCTCTGTATATAGCCTTGTTACTAACCTGTACCCCCACACATTGACTCTGTAGTGGTACCCCCTGTATATAGCCTCCACATTGACTCTGTACTGGTACCCCCTGTATATAGCCTCCACATTGACTCTGTACTGGTACCCCCTGTATATAGCCTCCACATTGACTCTGTACTGGTACCCCCTGCATATAGCCTCCACATTGACTCTGTACTGGTACCCCCTGTATATAGCCTCCACATTGACTCTGTACCCCCTGTATATAGCCTCCACATTGACTCTGTACTGGTACCCCCTGTATATAGCCTCCACATTGACTCTGTACCAGTACCCACTGTATATAGCCTCCACATTGACTCATATCACATTAGTGTTTTACATTCTAGTTCATATCATATCATATTAGTGTTTTAAATTCTAGGTCATATATTAGTGTTTTACATTCTAGTTCATATCACATCATAGTAGTGTTTTACATTCTAGTTCATATCATATCACATTAGTGTTTTACATTCTAGTTCATATCATATCATATTAGTGTTTTACATTGTATTTCATATCATATTAGAGTTTTATATTCTAGTTCATATCACATCATATTAGTGTTTTACATTCCAATTCATATCATATTCGTGTTTTACATTCTAGTTCATATCACATTAGTGTTTTACATTCTAGTTCATATCACATTAGTGTCTTACATTCTAGTTCATACCATATTAGAGTTTTATATTCTAGTTCATATCACATCATATTAGTGTTTTACATTCTAGTTCATATCATATTCGTGTTTTACATTCTAGTTCATATCACATTAGCGTTTTACATTCCAGTTCATAACACTTCATAGTAGTGTTTTACATTCTAGTTCATATCACATTAGTGTTTTACATTCTAGTTCATATCACATTAGTGTTTTACATTCTAGGTCATATCACAGCACATTCGTTTTTTACATTCTAGGTCATATCATATTCGTTTTTTACATTCTAGTTCATATCACATTTGTGTTTCACATTTTAGTTCATATCACATCACATTAGTGTTTTACATTCTAGTTCATATCACAACACATTATTGTTTTACATAATAGGTCATATCATATTAGTGTTTTACATTCTAGTTCATATCACATCATAGTAGTGTTTTACATTCTAGTTCATATCATATCACATTAGTGTTTTACATTCTAGGTTATATCATATTAGTGTTTTACATTCTAGTTCATATCACATCACATTAGTGTTTTACATTCTAGTTCATATCACAACACATTAGTGTTTTACATTCTAGGTCATATAATCTTAGTGTTTTACATTCTAGTTCACATCACATCACATTAGTGTTTTACATTCTAGTTCATATCATATTCGTGTTTTACATTCTAGTTCATATCACATTAGTGTTTTACATTCTAGGTCATATCATATTATTGTTTTACATCTAGTTCATATCACATCACATTAGTGTTTTACATTCTAGTTCATATCACAGCACATTAGTTTTTTACATTCTAGGTCATATCATATTAGTGTTTTACATTCTAGTTCATATCATATCACATTAGTGTTTTACATTCTAGTTCATATCACATTAGTGTTTTACATTCTAGTTCATATCACAGCACATTAGTTTTTTACATTCTAGGTCATATCATATTAGTGTTTTACATCTAGTTCATATCACATCACATTAGTGTTTTACATTCTAGTTCATATCACAGCACATTAGTTTTTTACATTCTAGGTCATATCATATTAGTGTTTTACATTCTAGTTCATATCATATCACATTAGTGTTTTACATTCTAGTTCATATCACATTAGTGTTTTACATTCTAGTTCATATCACAGCACATTAGTTTTTTACATTCTAGGTCATATCATATTAGTGTTTCACATTTTAGTTCATATCACATCACATTAGTGTTTTACATTCTAGTTCATATCACAACACGTTATTGTTTTACATTCTAGTTCATATCACAGCACATTAGTTTTTTACATTCTAGGTCATATCATATTAGTGTTTTACATTCTAGTTCATTTCACATTAGTGTTTTACATTCTAGTTCATATCACATTAGTGTTTTATATTCTAGTTCATATCACATCACATTAGTGTTTTACATTCTAGTTCATATCACATGAGTGTTTTAAATTCCAGTTCATTTCATATTAGTATTTTACATTCCAGTTCATATCACATTAGTGTTTTACATTCAAGTTCATATCATATTAGTGTTTTATATTCTAGTTCATATCACATCACATTAGTTGTTTTACATTCTAGGTCATATCATATTAGTGTTTTACATTCTAGTTCATGTCACATTAGTGTTTTACATTCTAGTTCATATCACATTAGAGTTTTACATTCTAGTTCATATCACATCACATTAGTGTTTTACATTCTAGGTCATATCATATTAGACTTTTATATTCTAGTTCATATCACATCACATTAGTGTTTTACATTCTAGTTCGTTTCACATCACATTAGTGTTTTACATTCTAGGTCATATCATATTAGTGTTTTACATTCTAGTTCATATCACATCATAGTAGTGTTTTACATTCTAGTTCATATCATATCACATCCGTGTTTTACATTCTAGTTCATATCATATCACATTAGTGTTTTACATTCTAGGTCATATCATATTAGAGTTTTATATTCTAGTTCATATCACATCACATTAGTGTTTTACATTCTAGTTCGTTTCACATCACATTAGTGTTTTACATTCTAGGTCATATCATATTAGTGTTTTACATTCTAGTTCATATCACATCATAGTAGTGTTTTACATTCTAGTTCATATCATATCACATCCGTGTTTTACATTCGAGTTCATATCATATGACATTAGTGTTTTACATTGTAGTTCATATCATATTAGTGTTTTACATTCTAGTTCATATCACATCTTATTAGTGTTTTACATTCTAGTTCATATCACATTATAGTTTTAAATTCTAGTTCATATCATGTTAGTGTTTTACATTCTAGTTCATATCACATCATAGTAGTGTTTTACATTCTAGTTCATATCATATCACATCCGTGTTTTACATTCTAGCTCATATCATATCACATTAGTGTTTTACATTCTAGGTCATATCATATTAGAGTTTTATATTCTAGTTCATATCACATCACATTAGTGTTTTACATTCTAGTTCGTTTCACATCACATTAGTGTTTTACATTCTAGGTCATATCATATTAGTGTTTTACATTCTAGTTCATATCACATCATAGTAGTGTTTTACATTCTAGTTCATATCATATCACATCCGTGTTTTACATTCTAGTTCATATCATATGACATTAGTGTTTTACATTGTAGTTCATATCATATTAGTGTTTTACATTCTAGTTCATATCACATCTTATTAGTGTTTTACATTCTAGTTCATATCACATTATTGTTTTAAATTCTAGTTCATATCATATTAGTGTTTTACATTCTAGTTCATTTCACATTAGTGTTTTAAATTCTAGTTCATATCTTATTATTGTTTATATTCTAGTTCATATCACATCACATTAGTGTTTTACATTCTAGTTCATATCACATCACATTAGTGTTTTACATTCTAGTTCATATCATATTAGTGTTTTACATTCTAGTTCATATCACATCACATTAGTGTTTTACATTTTATTTCATATCATATTAGTGTTTTACATGCTAGTTCATATCATATTCGTGTTTTACATTCTAGTTCATATCACATTAGCGTTTTACATTCCAGTTCATATCACATCATAGTAGTGTTTTACATTCTAGTTCATATCACATTAGTGTTTTACATTGTAGTTCATATCACATTAGTGTTTTACATTCTAGGTCATATCATATTAGTGTTTTACATCTAGTTCATATCACATCACATTAGTTTTTTACATTGTAGTTCATATCACATTAGTGTTTTACATTCTAGGTCATATCATATTAGTTTTTTACATCTAGTTCATATCACATCACATTAGTGTTTTACATTCTAGTTCATATCACAGCACATTAGTGTTTTACATTCTAGGTTATATCATATTAGTGTTTTACATTCTAGTTCATATCATATCACATTAGTGTTTTACATTCTAGTTCATATCATATTCGTTTTTTGCATTCTAGTTCATATCACATTCGTGTTTCACATTCTAGTTCATATCACATCACATTAGTGTTTTACATTCTAGTTCATATCACATCACATTAGTGTTTTACATTTTATTTCATATCATATTAGTGTTTTACATTCTAGTTCATATCACATTAGTGTTTTACATTGTAGTTCATATCACATCCGTGTTTTACATTCTAGTTCATATCATATCACATTAGTGTTTTACATTCTAGGTCAAATCATATTAGAGTTTTATATTCTAGTTCATATCACATCACATTAGTGTTTTACATTCTAGTTCGTTTCACATCACATTAGTGTTTTACATTGTAGTTCATATCACATTAGTGTTTTACATTCTAGGTCATATCATATTATTGTTTTACATCTAGTTCATATCACATCACATTAGTGTTTTACATTCTAGTTCAGATCACATTCGTGTTTCACATTCTAGTTCACATCACATCACATTAGTGTTTTACATTCTAGTTCATATCACAACACATTAGTGTTTTACATTCTAGGTCATATCATCTTAGTGTTTTACATTCTAGTTCACATCACATCACATTAGTGTTTTACATTCCAGTTCATGTCACATTAGTGTTTTACATTCTAGTTCATATCACATTTGTGTTTCACATTTTAGTTCATATCACATCACATTAGTGTTTTACATTCTAGTTCATATCACAACACATTATTGTTTTACATTCTAGGTCATATCATATTAGTGTTTTACATTCTAGTTCATATCATATCATAGTAGTGTTTTACATTCTAGTTCATATCATATCACATTAGTGTTTCACATTCTAGTTCATATCACATCTTATTAGTGTTTTATATTCTAGTTCATATCATATTAGTGTTTTACATTCTATTTCATTTCACATTAGTGTTTTACATTCTAGTTCATATCACATTAGTGTTTCATATTCTAGTTCATATCACATCACATTAGTGTTTTACATTCTAGTTCATATCACATGAGTGTTTAAAATTCCAGTTCATATCATATTAGTATTTTACATTCCAGTTCATATCACATTAGTGTTTTACATTCAAGTTCATATCATTTTAGTGTTTTATATTCTAGTTCATATCACATCACATTAGTGTTTTACATTCTAGGTCATATCATATTAGTGTTTTACATTCTAGTTCATATCACATTCGTGTTTTACATTCTAGTTCATATCATATCACATTAGTGTTTTACATTCCAATTAATATCACAACACATTCGTGTTTTACATTCTAGGTCATATCATATTAGAGTTTTATATTCTAGTTCATATCACATCACATTAGTGTTTTACATTCTAGTTCCTTTCACATCACATTAGTGTTTTACATTCTAGGTCATATCATATTAGTGTTTTACATTCTAGTTCATATCACATCTTATTAGTGTTTTACATTCTAGTTCATATCACATTATTGTTTTAAATTCTAGTTCATATCATATTAGTGTTTTACATTCTAGTTCATTTCACATTAGTGTTTTAAATTCTAGTTCATATCATATTAGTGTTTTACATTCTAGTTCATATCACATCACATTAGTGTTTTACATTCTAGTTCATATCACATCACATTAGTGTTTTACATTTTATTTCATATCATATTAGTGTTTTACATTCTAGTTCATATCATATTCGTGTTTTACATTCTAGTTCATATCACATTAGCGTTTTACATTCCAGTTCATATCACATTATTGTTTTACATTCCAGTTCATGTCACATCATAGTAGTGTTTTACATTCTAGTTCATATCACATTAGTGTTTTACATCTAGTTCATATCACATCACATTAGTGTTTTACATTCTAGTTCATATCACATCACATTTGTGTTTTACATTCTTGGCCATATCATAGCAGTGTTTTACATTCTAGTTCATATCACATTAGTGTTTTACATTCTAGGTCATATCATATTAGTGTTTTACATCTAGTTCATATCACATCACATTAGTGTTTTACATTCTAGTTCATATCACAGCACATTAGTGTTTTACATTCTAGGTTATATCATATTAGTGTTTTACATTCTAGTTCATATCATATCACATTAGTTTTTTACATTCTAGTTAATATCATATTCGTTTTTTACATTCTAGTTCATATCACAATCGTGTTTCACATTCTAGTTCATATCACATCACATTAGTGTTTTACATTCTAGTTCATATCACAACACATTAGTGTTTTACATTCAAGTTCATATCATATTAGTGTTTTATATTTTAGTTCATATCACATCACATTAGTGTTTTACATTCTAGGTCATATCATATTAGTGTTTTACATTCTAGTTCATGTCACATTAGTGTTTTACATTCTAGTTCATATCACATTAGTGTTTTACATTCTAGTTCATATCACATTAGTGATTTACATTCTAGTTCATATCATATCACATTAGTGTTTTACATTCTAGTTCGTTTCACATCACATTAGTGTTTTACATTCTAGGTCATATCATAGTTGTGTTTTACATTCTAGTTCATATCACATCATAGTAGTGTTTTACATTCTAGTTCATATCATATCACATTAGTGTTTTACATTCTAGTTCATATCATATCACATTCGTGTTTCACATTCTAGTTCATATCACATCACATTAGTGTTTTACATTCTAGTTCGTATCACATCACATTAGTGTTTTACATTCTAGGTCATATCATATTAGTGGTTTACATTCTAGTTCATATCACATCATAGTAGTGTTTTACATTCTAGTTCATATCACGTCACATTAGTGTTTTACATTCAAGTTCATATCACAGCACATTAGTGTTTTACATTCTAGGTTATATCATATCACATTAGTGTTTTACATTCTAGTTCATATCATATTCGTTTTTTACATTCTAGTTCATATCACAATCGTGTTTCACATTCTAGTTCATATCACATCACATTAGTGTTTTACATTCTAGTTCATATAATATCACATTAGTGTTTTACATTCTAGTTCATATCACGTCTTATTAGTGTTTTACATTCTAGTTCATATCACATTAGTGTTTTACATTCTAGTTCATATCATATTAGTGTTTTATATTCTAGTTCATATCACAACACATTAGTGTTTTACATTCTAGTTCATATCACATGAGTGTTTTAAATTCCAGTTCATTTCATATTAGTATTTTACATTCCAGTTCATATCACTTTAGTGTTTTACATTCAAGTTCACATCACATTAGTGTTTTACATTATAGTTCCTTTCACATCACATTAGTGTTTTACATTCTAGTTCGTTTCACATCACATTAGTGTTTTACATTCTAGTTCATATCATATCACATTAGTGTTTTACATTCTAGTTCATATCATATTAGTGTTTTACATTCTAGTTCATATCACATCTTATTAGTGTTTTACATTCTAGTTCATATCATATTAGTGTTTATATTCTAGTTCATATCACATCACATTAGTGTTTTACATTCTAGTTCATATCACATCACATTAGTGTTTTACATTCTTGGTCATATCATATTAGTGTTTTACATTATAGTTCATATCACATCACATTAGTGTTTTACATTTTATTTCATATCATATTAGTGTTTTACATTCTAGTTCATATCATATTCGTGTTTTACATTCTAGTTCATATCACATTAGCGTTTTACATTCCAGTTCATTTCACAATATTGTTTTACATTCCAGTTCATATCACATCATAGTAGTGTTTTACATTCTAGTTCATATCACATTTGTGTTTTACATTCTAGTTCATATCACAGCACATTAGTGTTTTACATTCTAGTTCATATCATATTAGTGTTTTAAATTCCAGTTCATTTCATATTAGTATTTTACATTCCAGTTCATATCACATTAGTGTTTTACATTCAAGTTCATATCATATTAGTGTTTTATATTCTAGTTCATATCACATCACATTAGTGTTTTACATTCTAGTTCATATCACATCACATTAGTGTTTTACATTCTAGTTCATATCATATTAGTGTTTTACATTCTAGTTCATGTCACATTAGTGTTTTACATTCTAGTTCATATCACAGCACATTAGTGTTTTACATTCTAGTTCGTATCACATCACATTAGTGTTTTACATTCTAGGTCATATAATATTAGT
This sequence comes from Oncorhynchus masou masou, assembly GCF_036934945.1. Classification (NCBI taxonomy): domain Eukaryota; kingdom Metazoa; phylum Chordata; class Actinopteri; order Salmoniformes; family Salmonidae; genus Oncorhynchus; species Oncorhynchus masou. The sequence goes on along the minus strand of NW_027009142.1, from coordinate 35,764 downwards.
GGTTTACATTCTAGTTCATATCACATCATAGTAGTGTTTTACATTCTAGTTCATATTACGTCACATTAGTGTTTTACATTCTAGTTCATATCACAGCACATTAGTGTTTTACATTCTAGTTCATATCACAGCACATTAGTGTTTTACATTCTAGGTTATATCATATCACATTAGTGTTTTACATTCTAGTTCATATCATATTCGTTTTTTACATTCTAGTTCATATCACATTCGTGTTTCACATTCTAGTTCATATCACATCACATTAGTTTTTTACATTCTAGTTCATATCACAACACATTAGTGTTTTACATTCTAGTTCATATCATATTAGTGTTTTATATTCTAGTTCATATCACATCACATTAGTGTTTTACATTCTAGTTCATATCATATTAGTGTTTTAAATTCCAGTTCATTTCATATTAGTATTTTACATTCCAGTTCATATCACATTAGTGTTTTACATTCAAGTTCATATCATATTAGTGTTTTATATTCTAGTTCATATCACATCACATTAGTGTTTTACATTCTAGTTCATATCACATCACATTTGTGTTTTACATTCTTGGCCATATCATATCAGTGTTTTACATTCTAGTTCATATCACATCACATTAGTGTTTTACATTCTAGGTCATATCATATTAGTGTTTTACATTCTAGTTCATATCACATTAGTGTTTTACATTCTAGTTCATATCACAACACATTCATGTTTTACATTCTAGGTCATATCACATTAGTGGTTTACATTCTAGTTCATATCACATCATAGTAGTGTTTTACATTCTAGTTCATATCACGTCACATTAGTGTTTTACATTCTAGTTCATATCATATTCGTTTTTTACATTCTAGTTCATATCACATCACATTAGTGTTTTACATTCTAGGTCATATCATATTAGTGTTTTGCATTTTAGTTCATGTCACATTAGTGTTTTACATTCTAGTTCATATCACATTAGTGTTTTACATTCTAGTTCATATCACATTAGTGTTTTACATTCTTGTTCATATCATATTAGAGTTTTATATTCTAGTTCATATCATATCACATTAGTGTTTTACATTCCAATTCATATCACAACACATTCGTGTTTTACATTCTAGGTCATATCACATTAGTGTTTTACATTCCAGTTCATATCATATTAGAGTTTTATATTCTAGTTCATATCACATCATAGTAGTGTTTTACATTCTAGTTCATATCATATCACATTAGTGTTTTACATTCTAGTTCATATCATATCACATTAGTGTTTTACATTCTAGTTCATATCACATCACATTAGTGTTTTAAATTCTAGATCATATCATATTAGTGTTTTACATTCTAGTTCATATCACATCATAGTAGTATTTTACATTCTAGTTCATATCATATCATATTAGTGTTTTACATTCTAGTTCATATCATATTAGTGTTTTACATTCTAGTTCGTATCATATCAGAGTTTTATATTCTAGTTCATATCACATCACATTAATGTTTTACATTCTAGTTCATATCACATTAGTGTATTAAATTCTAGGTCATATCATATTATTGTTTTACATTCTAGTTCATATCACATTAGTGTTTTACATTTTATTTCAAATCATATTAGTGTTTAACATTCTAGTTCATATCACATCACATTAGTGTATTACATTCTAGTTCATATCACATTAGTGTCTTAAATTCTAGTTCATATCATATTAGAGTTTTATATTCTAGTTCATATCACATTAGTGTTTTACATTCTAGTTCATAGCACATCACATTAGTGTTTTACATTCTAGGTCATATCACATTAGTGTTTTACATTCTAGTTCATATCACAACACATTCATGTTTTACATTCTAGGTCATATCACATTAGTGTTTTACATTCTAGGTCAAATCACATCACATTAGTGTTTTACATTCTAGTTCATATCACATTAGTGTTTTACATTTTATTTCATATCATATTAGTGTTTTACATTCTAGTTCATATCACATCACATTTGTGTTTTACATTCTTGGCCATATCATATCAGTGTTTTACATTCTAGTTCATTTCACATTAGTGTTTTACATTCTAGGTCATATCATATTAGTGTTTTACATTCTAGTTCATATCACATTAGTGTTTTACATTCTAGTTCATATCACATTAGTGTTTTACATTCTAGTTCATATCACATTAGTGTTTTACATTCTAGTTCATATCACAACACATTCATGTTTTACATTCTAGGTCATATCACATTAGTGGTTTACATTCTAGTTCATATCACATCATAGTAGTGTTTTACATTCTAGTTCATATCACGTCACATTAGTGTTTTACATTCTAGTTCATATCATATTCGTTTTTTACATTCTAGTTCGTTTCACATCACATTAGTGTTTTACATTCTAGGTCATATCATATTAGTGTTTTGCATTTTAGTTCATGTCACATTAGTGTTTTACATTCTAGTTCATATCACATTAATGTTTTACATTCTAGTTCATATCATATCACATTAGTGTTTTACATTCCAATTCATATCACAACACATTCGTGTTTTACATTCTAGGTCTTATCACATTAGTGTTTTACATTCCAGTTCATATCATATTAGAGTTTTATATTCTAGTTCATATCACATCATAGTAGTGTTTTACATTCTAGTTCATATCATATCACATTAGTGTTTTACATTCTAGTTCATATCATATTAGTGTTTTACATTCTAGTTCATATCACATCTTATTAGTGTTTTACATTCTAGTTCATATCATATCACATTAGTGTTTTACATTCTAGTTCATATCACATCACATTAGTGTTTTAAATTCTAGATCATATCATATTAGTGTTTTACATTCTAGTTCATATCATATCAGAGTTTTATATTCTAGTTCATAGCACATCATATTAGTGTTTTACATTCTAGTTCATATCACATCACATTAGTGTTTTACATTTTATTTAATATCATATTACTGTTTAACATTCTAGTTCATATCACACTAGTGTTTTACTTTCTAGTTCATATCACATTAGTGTTTTACATTCTAGTTCATATCACATCACATCCATGTTTTACATTCTAGTTCATATCATATCACATTAGTGTTTTACATTCTAGGTCATATCATATTAGTGTTTTACATTCTAGTTCATATCACATCTTAGTAGTGTTTTACATTCTAGTTCATATCATATCACATCCGTGTTTTACATTCTAGTTCATATCATATCACATTAGTGTTTTACATTCTAGTTCATATCATATTAGTGTTTTACATTCTAGTTCATATCACATCTTATTAGTGTTTTACATTCTAGTTCATATCACATTATTGTTTTAAATTCTAGTTCATATCATATTAGTGTTTTACATTCTAGTTCATTTCACATTAGTGTTTTAAATTCTAGTTCATTTCTTATTAGTGTTTATATTCTAGTTCATATCACATCATATTAGTGTTTTACATTCTAGTTCATATCACATCACATTAGTGTTTTACATTCTAGTTCATATCACAACACATAAGTGTTTTACATTATAGTTCATATCACAACACATAAGTGTTTTACATTCTAGTTCACATCACATCACATTAGTGTTTTACATTCTAGTTCATATCACATGAGTGTTTTAAATTCCAGTTCATTTCATTTTAGTATTTTACATTCCAGTTCATATCACATTAGTGTTTTACATTCAAGTTCATATCATATTAGTGTTTTATATTCTAGTTCATATCACATCACATTAGTGTTTTACATTCTAGTTCATATCACATCACATTAGTGTTTTACATTCTTGGCCATATCATAGCAGTGTTTAACATTCTAGTTCATATCACATTAGTGTTTTACATTCTAGGTCATATCATATTAGTGTTTTACATTCTAGTTCATGTCACATTAGTGTCTTACATTCTAGTTCATATCACATTAGTGTTTTACATTCTAGTACATATCACAACACATTCGTGTTTTACATACTAGTTCATATCACAGCACATTAGTGTTTTACATTCTAGTTCATATCATATTAGTGTTTTACATTCTAGTTCATTTCACATTAGTGTTTTAAATTCTAGTTCATATCTTATTAGTGTTTATATTCTAGTTCATATCACATCACATTAGTGTTTTACATTCTAGTTCATATCACATTAGTGTTTTACATTCTAGTTCATATCACATCACATTAGTGTTTTACATTTTATTTAATATCATATTAGTGTTTTACATTCTAGTTCATATCACATTAGTGTTTTACATTCTAGTTCATATCACATTAGTGTTTTACATTCTAGTTCATATCACATCACATTTGTGTTTTACATTCTTGGCCATATCATATCAGTGTTTTACATTCTAGTTCATATCACATCACATTAGTGTTTTACATTCTAGGTCATATCATATTAGTGTTTTACATTCTAGTTCATATCACATTAGTGTTTTACATTCTAGTTCATATCACATTAGTGTTTTACATTCTAGTTCATATCACATTAGTGTTTTACATTCTAGTTCATATCACAACACATTCATGTTTTACATTCTAGGTCATATCACATTAGTGGTTTACATTCTAGTTCATATCACATCATAGTAGTGTTTTACATTCTAGTTCATATCACGTCACATTAGTGTTTTACATTCTAGTTCATATCATATTCGTTTTTTACATTCTAGTTCGTTTCACATCACATTAGTGTTTTACATTCTAGGTCATATCATATTAGTGTTTTGCATTTTAGTTCATGTCACATTAGTGTTTTACATTCTAGTTCATATCACATTAGTGTTTTACATTCTAGTTCATATCATATCACATTAGTGTTTTACATTCCAATTCATATCACAACACATTCGTGTTTTACATTCTAGGTCTTATCACATTAGTGTTTTACATTCCAGTTCATATCATATTAGAGTTTTATATTCTAGTTCATATCACATCATAGTAGTGTTTTACATTCTAGTTCATATCATATCACATTAGTGTTTTACATTCTAGTTCATATCATATTAGTGTTTTATATTCTAGTTCATATCACATCACATTAGTGTTTTACATTCTAGTTCATATCACATCACATTTGTGTTTTACATTCTTGGCCATATCATATCAGTGTTTTACATTCTAGTTCATATCACATCACATTAGTGTTTTACATTCTAGGTCATGTCATATTAGTGTTTTACATTCTAGTTCATATCACATTAGTGTTTTACATTCTAGTTCATATCACAACACATTCATGTTTTACATTCTAGGTCATATCACATTAGTGGTTTACATTCTAGTTCATATCACATCATAGTAGTGTTTTACATTCTAGTTCATATCACGTCACATTAGTGTTTTACATTCTAGTTCATATCATATTCGTTTTTTACATTCTAGTTCATATCACATCACATTAGTGTTTTACATTCTAGGTCATATCATATTAGTGTTTTGCATTTTAGTTCATGTCACATTAGTGTTTTACATTCTAGTTCATATCACATTAGTGTTTTACATTCTAGTTCATATCACATTAGTGTTTTACATTCTTGTTCATATCATATTAGAGTTTTATATTCTAGTTCATATCATATCACATTAGTGTTTTACATTCCAATTCATATCACAACACATTCGTGTTTTACATTCTAGGTCATATCACATTAGTGTTTTACATTCCAGTTCATATCATATTAGAGTTTTATATTCTAGTTCATATCACATCATAGTAGTGTTTTACATTCTAGTTCATATCATATCACATTAGTGTTTTACATTCTAGTTCATATCATATCACATTAGTGTTTTACATTCTAGTTCATATCACATCACATTAGTGTTTTAAATTCTAGATCATATCATATTAGTGTTTTACATTCTAGTTCATATCACATCATAGTAGTATTTTACATTCTAGTTCATATCATATCATATTAGTGTTTTACATTCTAGTTCATATCATATTAGTGTTTTACATTCTAGTTCGTATCATATCAGAGTTTTATATTCTAGTTCATATCACATCACATTAATGTTTTACATTCTAGTTCATATCACATTAGTGTATTAAATTCTAAGTCATATCATATTAGTGTTTTACATTCTAGTTCATATCACATTAGTGTTTTACATTTTATTTCAAATCATATTAGTGTTTTACATTCTAGTTCATATCACATCACATTTGTGTTTTACATTCTTGGCCATATCATAGCAGTGTTTAACATTCTAGTTCATATCACATTAGTGTTTTACATTCTAGGTCATATCATATTAGTGTTTTACATTCTAGTTCATGTCACATTAGTGTCTTACATTCTAGTTCATATCACATTAGTGTTTTACATTCTAGTTCATATCACAACACATTCGTGTTTTACATACTAGTTCATATCACAGCACATTAGTGTTTTACATTCTAGTTCATATCACAGCCATTAGTGTTTTACATTCTAGGTTATATCATATCACATCCGTGTTTTACATTCTAGTTCATATCATATCACATTAGTGTTTTACATTCTAGTTCATATCATATTAGTGTTTTACATTCTAGTTCATTTCACATTAGTGTTTTAAATTCTAGTTCATATCTTATTAGTGTTTATATTCTAGTTCATATCACATCACATTAGTGTTTTACATTCTAGTTCATATCACATTAGTGTTTTACATTCTAGTTCATATCACATCACATTAGTGTTTTACATTTTATTTAATATCATATTAGTGTTTTACATTCTTGTTCATATCACATTAGTGTTTTACATTGTAGTTCATATCACATTAGTGTTTTACATTCTAGTTCATATCACATCACATTTGTGTTTTACATTCTTGGCCATATCATATCAGTGTTTTACATTCTAGTTCATATCACATCACATTAGTGTTTTACATTCTAGGTCATATCATATTAGTGTTTTACATTCTAGTTCATATCACATTAGTGTTTTACATTCTAGTTCATATCACATTAGTGTTTTACATTCTAGTTCATATCACATTAGTGTTTTACATTCTAGTTCATATCACAACACATTCATGTTTTACATTCTAGGTCATATCACATTAGTGGTTTACATTCTAGTTCATATCACATCATAGTAGTGTTTTACATTCTAGTTCATATCACGTCACATTAGTGTTTTACATTCTAGTTCATATCATATTTGTTTTTTACATTCTAGTTCGTTTCACATCACATTAGTGTTTTACATTCTAGGTCATATCATATTAGTGTTTTGCATTTTAGTTCATGTCACATTAGTGTTTTACATTCTAGTTCATATCACATTAGTGTTTTACATTCTAGTTCATATCATATCACATTAGTGTTTTACATTCCAATTCATATCACAACACATTCGTGTTTTACATTCTAGGTCTTATCACATTAGTGTTTTACATTCCAGTTCATATCATATTAGAGTTTTATATTCTAGTTCATATCACATCATAGTAGTGTTTTACATTCTAGTTCATATCATATCACATTAGTGTTTTACATTCTAGTTCATATCATATTAGTGTTTTATATTCTAGTTCATATCACATCACATTAGTGTTTTACATTCTAGTTCATATCACATCACATTTGTGTTTTACATTCTTGGCCATATCATATCAGTGTTTTACATTCTAGTTCATATCACATCACATTAGTGTTTTACATTCTAGGTCATATCATATTAGTGTTTTACATTCTAGTTCATATCACATTAGTGTTTTACATTCTAGTTCATATCACAACACATTCATGTTTTACATTCTAGGTCATATCACATTAGTGGTTTACATTCTAGTTCATATCACATCATAGTAGTGTTTTACATTCTAGTTCATATCACGTCACATTAGTGTTTTACATTCTAGTTCATATCATATTCGTTTTTTACATTCTAGTTCATATCACATCACATTAGTGTTTTACATTCTAGGTCATATCATATTAGTGTTTTGCATTTTAGTTCATGTCACATTAGTGTTTTACATTCTAGTTCATATCACATTAGTGTTTTACATTCTAGTTCATATCACATTAGTGTTTTACATTCTTGTTCATATCATATTAGAGTTTTATATTCTAGTTCATATCATATCACATTAGTGTTTTACATTCCAATTCATATCACAACACATTCGTGTTTTACATTCTAGGTCATATCACATTAGTGTTTTACATTCCAGTTCATATCATATTAGAGTTTTATATTCTAGTTCATATCACATCATAGTAGTGTTTTACATTCTAGTTCATATCATATCACATTAGTGTTTTACATTTTAGTTCATATCATATCACATTAGTGTTTTACATTCTAGTTCATATCACATCACATTAGTGTTTTAAATTCTAGATCATATCATATTAGTGTTTTACATTCTAGTTCATATCACATCATAGTAGTATTTTACATTCTAGTTCATATCACATCATAGTAGTGTTTTACATTCTAGTTCATATCACGTCACATTAGTGTTTTACATTCTAGTTCATATCATATTCGTTTTTTACATTCTAGTTCGTTTCACATCACATTAGTGTTTTACATTCTAGGTCATATCATATTAGTGTTTTGCATTTTAGTTCATGTCACATTAGTGTTTTACATTCTAGTTCATATCACATTAGTGTTTTACATTCTAGTTCATATCATATCACATTAGTGTTTTACATTCCAATTCATATCACAACACATTCGTGTTTTACATTCTAGGTCTTATCACATTAGTGTTTTACATTCCAGTTCATATCATATTAGAGTTTTATATTCTAGTTCATATCACATCATAGTAGTGTTTTACATTCTAGTTCATATCATATCACATTAGTGTTTTACATTCTAGTTCATATCATATTAGTGTTTTATATTCTAGTTCATATCACATCACATTAGTGTTTTACATTCTAGTTCATATCACATCACATTTGTGTTTTACATTCTTGGCCATATCATATCAGTGTTTTACATTCTAGTTCATATCACATCACATTAGTGTTTTACATTCTAGGTCATATCATATTAGTGTTTTACATTCTAGTTCATATCACATTAGTGTTTTACATTCTAGTTCATATCACAACACATTCATGTTTTACATTCTAGGTCATATCACATTAGTGGTTTACATTCTAGTTCATATCACATCATAGTAGTGTTTTACATTCTAGTTCATATCACGTCACATTAGTGTTTTACATTCTAGTTCATATCATATTCGTTTTTTACATTCTAGTTCATATCACATCACATTAGTGTTTTACATTCTAGGTCATATCATATTAGTGTTTTGCATTTTAGTTCATGTCACATTAGTGTTTTACATTCTAGTTCATATCACATTAGTGTTTTACATTCTAGTTCATATCACATTAGTGTTTTACATTCTTGTTCATATCATATTAGAGTTTTATATTCTAGTTCATATCATATCACATTAGTGTTTTACATTCCAATTCATATCACAACACATTCGTGTTTTACATTCTAGGTCATATCACATTAGTGTTTTACATTCCAGTTCATATCATATTAGAGTTTTATATTCTAGTTCATATCACATCATAGTAGTGTTTTACATTCTAGTTCATATCATATCACATTAGTGTTTTACATTCTAGTTCATATCATATCACATTAGTGTTTTACATTCTAGTTCATATCACATCACATTAGTGTTTTAAATTCTAGATCATATCATATTAGTGTTTTACATTCTAGTTCATATCACATCATAGTAGTATTTTACATTCTAGGTCTTATCACATTAGTGTTTTACATTCCAGTTCATATCATATTAGAGTTTTATATTCTAGTTCATATCACATCATAGTAGTGTTTTACATTCTAGTTCATATCATATCACATTAGTGTTTTACATTCTAGTTCATATCATATTAGTGTTTTATATTCTAGTTCATATCACATCACATTAGTGTTTTACATTCTAGTTCATATCACATCACATTTGTGTTTTACATTATTGGCCATATCATATCAGTGTTTTACATTCTAGTTCATATCACATCACATTAGTGTTTTACATTCTAGGTCATATCATATTAGTGTTTTACATTCTAGTTCATATCACATTAGTGTTTTACATTCTAGTTCATATCACAACACATTCATGTTTTACATTCTAGGTCATATCACATTAGTGGTTTACATTCTAGTTCATATCACATCATAGTAGTGTTTTACATTCTAGTTCATATCACGTCACATTAGTGTTTTACATTCTAGTTCATATCATATTCGTTTTTTACATTCTAGTTCATATCACATCACATTAGTGTTTTACATTCTAGGTCATATCATATTAGTGTTTTGCATTTTAGTTCATGTCACATTAGTGTTTTACATTCTAGTTCATATCACATTAGTGTTTTACATTCTAGTTCATATCACATTAGTGTTTTACATTCTTGTTCATATCATATTAGAGTTTTATATTCTAGTTCATATCATATCACATTAGTGTTTTACATTCCAATTCATATCACAACACATTCGTGTTTTACATTCTAGGTCATATCACATTAGTGTTTTACATTCCAGTTCATATCATATTAGAGTTTTATATTCTAGTTCATATCACATCATAGTAGTGTTTTACATTCTAGTTCATATCATATCACATTAGTGTTTTACATTCTAGTTCATATCATATCACATTAGTGTTTTACATTCTAGTTCATATCACATCACATTAGTGTTTTAAATTCTAGATCATATCATATTAGTGTTTTACATTCTAGTTCATATCACATCATAGTAGTATTTTACATTCTAGTTCGTTTCACATCACATTAGTGTTTTACATTCTAGGTCATATCATATTAGTGTTTTGCATTTTAGTTCATGTCACATCACATTAGTGTTTTACATTCTAGTTCATATCACATCACATTTGTGTTTTACATTCTTGGCCATATCATATCAGTGTTTTACATTCTAGTTCATATCACATCACATTAGTGTTTTACATTCTAGGTCATATCATATTAGTGTTTTACATTCTAGTTCATATCACATTAGTGTTTTACATTCTAGTTCATATCACAACACATTCATGTTTTACATTCTAGGTCATATCACATTAGTGGTTTACATTCTAGTTCATATCACATCATAGTAGTGTTTTACATTCTAGTTCATATCACGTCACATTAGTGTTTTACATTCTAGTTCATATCATATTCGTTTTTTACATTCTAGTTCATATCACATCACATTAGTGTTTTACATTCTAGGTCATATCATATTAGTGTTTTGCATTTTAGTTCATGTCACATTAGTGTTTTACATTCTAGTTCATATCACATTAGTGTTTTACATTCTAGTTCATATCACATTAGTGTTTTACATTCTTGTTCATATCATATTAGAGTTTTATATTCTAGTTCATATCATATCACATTAGTGTTTTACATTCCAATTCATATCACAACACATTCGTGTTTTACATTCTAGGTCATATCACATTAGTGTTTTACATTCCAGTTCATATCATATTAGAGTTTTATATTCTAGTTCATATCACATCATAGTAGTGTTTTACATTCTAGTTCATATCATATCACATTAGTGTTTTACATTCTAGTTCATATCATATCACATTAGTGTTTTACATTCTAGTTCATATCACATCACATTAGTGTTTTAAATTCTAGATCATATCATATTAGTGTTTTACATTCTAGTTCATATCACATCATAGTAGTATTTTACATTCTAGTTCGTTTCACATCACATTAGTGTTTTACATTCTAGGTCATATCATATTAGTGTTTTGCATTTTAGTTCATGTCACATTAGTGTTTTACATTCTAGTTCATATCACATTAGTGTTTTACATTCTAGTTCATATCATATCACATTAGTGTTTTACATTCCAATTCATATCACAACACATTCGTGTTTTACATTCTAGGTCTTATCACATTAGTGTTTTACATTCCAGTTCATATCATATTAGAGTTTTATATTCTAGTTCATATCACATCATAGTAGTGTTTTACATTCTAGTTCATATCATATCACATTAGTGTTTTACATTCTAGTTCATATCATATTAGTGTTTTATATTCTAGTTCATATCACATCACATTAGTGTTTTACATTCTAGTTCATATCACATCACATTTGTGTTTTACATTATTGGCCATATCATATCAGTGTTTTACATTCTAGTTCATATCACATCACATTAGTGTTTTACATTCTAGGTCATATCATATTAGTGTTTTACATTCTAGTTCATATCACATTAGTGTTTTACATTCTAGTTCATATCACAACACATTCATGTTTTACATTCTAGGTCATATCACATTAGTGGTTTACATTCTAGTTCATATCACATCATAGTAGTGTTTTACATTCTAGTTCATATCACGTCACATTAGTGTTTTACATTCTAGTTCATATCATATTCGTTTTTTACATTCTAGTTCATATCACATCACATTAGTGTTTTACATTCTAGGTCATATCATATTAGTGTTTTGCATTTTAGTTCATGTCACATTAGTGTTTTACATTCTAGTTCATATCACATTAGTGTTTTACATTCTAGTTCATATCACATTAGTGTTTTACATTCTTGTTCATATCATATTAGAGTTTTATATTCTAGTTCATATCATATCACATTAGTGTTTTACATTCCAATTCATATCACAACACATTCGTGTTTTACATTCTAGGTCATATCACATTAGTGTTTTACATTCCAGTTCATATCATATTAGAGTTTTATATTCTAGTTCATATCACATCATAGTAGTGTTTTACATTCTAGTTCATATCATATCACGTTAGTGTTTTACATTCTAATTCATATCATATCACATTAGTGTTTTACATTCTAGTTCATATCACATAACATTAGTGTTTTACATTCTAGATCATATCATATTAGTGTTTTACATTCTAGTTCATATCACATCATAGTAGTATTTTACATTCTAGTTCATATCATATCATATTAGTGTTTTACATTCTAGTTCATATCATATTAGTGTTTTACATTCTAGTTCGTATCATATCAGAGTTTTATATTCTAGTTCATATCACATCACATTAATGTTTTACATTCTAGTTCATATCACATTAGTGTATTAAATTCTAGGTCATATCATATTAGTGTTTTACATTCTAGTTCATATCACATTAGTGTTTTACATTTTATTTCAAATCATATTAGTGTTTAACATTCTAGTTCATATCACATCACATTAGTGTATTACATTCTAGTTCATATCACATTAGTGTCTTAAATTCTAGTTCATATCATATTAGAGTTTTATATTCTAGTTCATATCACATTAGTGTTTTACATTCTAGTTCATAGCACATCACATTAGTGTTTTACATTCTAGGTCATATCACATTAGTGTTTTACATTCTAGTTCATATCACAACACATTCATGTTTTACATTCTAGGTCATATCACATTAGTGTTTTACATTCTAGTTCATATCACATCACATTAGTGTTTTACATTCTAGTTCATATCACATCACATTAGTGTTTTACATTTTATTTAATATCATATTAGTGTTTTACATTCTAGTTCATATCACATCACATTTGTGTTTTACATTCTTGGCCATATCATATCAGTGTTTTACATTCTAGTTCATATCACATCACATTAGTGTTTTACATTCTAGGTCATATCATATTAGTGTTTTACATTCTAGTTCATATCACATTAGTGTTTTACATTCTAGTTCATATCACATTAGTGTTTTACATTCTAGTTCATATCACATTAGTGTTTTACATTCTAGTTCATATCACAACACATTCATGTTTTACATTCTAGGTCATATCACATTAGTGGTTTACATTCTAGTTCATATCACATCATAGTAGTGTTTTACATTCTAGTTCATATCACGTCACATTAGTGTTTTACATTCTAGTTCATATCATATTCGTTTTTTACATTCTAGTTCGTTTCACATCACATTAGTGTTTTACATTCTAGGTCATATCATATTAGTGTTTTGCATTTTAGTTCATGTCACATTAGTGTTTTACATTCTAGTTCATATCACATTAGTGTTTTACATTCTAGTTCATATCATATCACATTAGTGTTTTACATTCCAATTCATATCACAACACATTAGTGTTTTACATTCTAGTTCATATCATATCACATTAGTGTTTTACATTCTAGTTCATATCACATCACATTAGTGTTTTAAATTCTAGATCATATCATATTAGTGTTTTACATTCTAGTTCATATCATATCAGAGTTTTATATTCTAGTTCATAGCACATCACATTAGTGTTTTACATTCTAGGTCATATCATATTAGTGTTTTACATTCTAGTTCATATCACATCACATTAGTGTTTTACATTTTATTTAATATCATATTAGTGTTTAACATTCTAGTTCATATCACACTAGTGTTTTACTTTCTAGTTCATATCACATTAGTGTTTTACATTCTAGTTCATATCACATCACATCCATGTTTTACATTCTAGTTCATATCATATCACATTAGTGTTTTACATTCTAGGTCATATCATATTAGTGTTTTACATTCTAGTTCATATCACATCTTAGTAGTGTTTTACATTCTAGTTCATATCATATCACATCCGTGTTTTACATTCTAGTTCATATCATATCACATTAGTGTTTTACATTCTAGTTCATATCATATTAGTGTTTTACATTCTAGTTCATATCACATCTTATTAGTGTTTTACATTCTAGTTCATATCACATTATTGTTTTAAATTCTAGTTCATATCATATTAGTGTTTTACATTCTAGTTCATTTCACATTAGTGTTTTAAATTCTAGTTCATATCTTATTAGTGTTTATATTCTAGTTCATATCACATCATATTAGTGTTTTACATTCTAGTTCATATCACATCACATTAGTGTTTTACATTTTATTTAATATCATATTAGTGTTTAACATTCTAGTTCATATCACATCACATTAGTGTTTTACATTCTAGTTCATATCACATTGGTGTTTTACATTCTAGTTCATTTCACATTAGTGTTTTAAATTCTAGTTCATATCTTATTAGTGTTTATATTCTAGTTCATATCACATCACATTCGTGTTTTATATTCTAGGTCATATCATATTAGTGTTTTACATTCTAGTTCATATCACATCACATTAGTGTTTTACATTTTATTTAATATCATATTAGTGTTTAACATTCTAGTTCATATCACATCACATTAGTGTTTTACATTCTAGTTCATATCACATTAGTGTTTTACATTCTAGTTCATATCACATCACATTAGTGTTTTACATTCTAGGTCATATCATATTAGTGTTTTACATTCTAGTTCATATCACATCACATTAGTGTTTTACATTTTATTTCATATCATATTAGTGTTTAACATTCTAGTTCATATCACATCACATTTGTGTTTTACATTCTAGGCCATATCATATCAGTGTTTTACATTCTAGTTCATATCACATTAGTGTTTTACATTCTAGTTCATATCATATTAGAGTTTTATATTCTAGTTCATATCACATCACATTAGTGTTTTACATTCTAGTTCATATCACATTAGTGTTTTACATTCTAGGTCATATCATATTAGTGTTTTACATCTAGTTCATATCACTTCATAGTAGTGTTTTACATTATAGTTCATATCATATCACATTAGTGTTTTACATTCTAGTTCATATCACATCACATTAGTGTTTTACATTCTAGGTCATATCATATTAGTGTTTTACATTCTAGTTCATATCACATCATAGTAGTGTTTTACATTCTAGTTCATATCATATCACATCCGTGTTTTACATTCTAGTTCATATCATATCACATTAGTGTTTTACATTCTAGTTCATATCATATTAGTGTTTTACATTCTAGTTCATTTCACATTAGTGTTTTAAATTCTAGTTCATATCTTATTAGTGTTTATATTCTAGTTCATATCACATCACATTAGTGTTTTACATTCTAGTTCATATCACATTAGTGTTTTACATTCTAGTTCATATCATATTAGTGTTTTACATTCTAGTTCATATCACATCACATTAGTGTTTTACATTTTATTTCATATCATATTAGTGTTTAACATTCTAGTTCATATCACATTAGTGTTTTACATTCTAGTTCATATCACATTAGTGTTTTACATTCTAGTTCATATCACATCACATTAGTGTTTTACCTTCTAGGTCATATCATATTAGTGTTTTACATTCTAGTTCATATCACATCACATTAGTGTTTTACATTTTATTTCATATCATATTAGTGTTTAACATTCTAGTTCATATCACATCACATTTGTGTTTTACATTCTTGGCCATATCATATCAGTGTTTTACATTCTAGTTCATATCACATCACATTAGTGTTTTACATTCTAGTTCATATCATATTAGAGTTTTATATTCTAGTTCATATCACATCACATTAGTGTTTTACATTCTAGTTCATATCACATTAGAGTTTTACATTCTATGGCATATCATATCACATCCATGTTTTACATTCTAGTTCATATCATATCACATTAGTGTTTTACATTCTAGTTCATATCATATTAGTGTTTTACATCTAGTTCATATCACTTCATAGTAGTGTTTTACATTATAGTTCATATCATATCACATTAGTGTTTTACATTCTAGTTCATATCACATCACATTAGTGTTTTACATTCTAGGTCATATCATATTAGTGTTTTACATTCTAGTTCATATCACATCATAGTAGTGTTTTACATTCTAGTTCATATCATATCACATCCGTGTTTTACATTCTAGTTCATATCATATCACATTAGTGTTTTACATTCTAGTTCATATCATATTAGTGTTTTACATTCTAGTTCATATCACATCTTATTAGTGTTTTACATTCTAGTTCATATCACATTATTGTTTTAAATTCTAGTTCATATCATATTAGTGTTTTACATTCTAGTTCATTTCACATTAGTGTTTTAAATTCTAGTTCATATCTTATTAGTGTTTATATTCTAGTTCACATCACATTCGTGTTTTACATTCTAGGTCATATCATATTAGTGTTTTACATTCTTGTTCATATCACATCACATTAGTGTTTTACATTTTATTTAATATCATATTAGTGTTTAACATTCTAGTTCATATCACATCACATTAGTGTTTTACATTCTAGTTCATATCACATTAGTGTTTTACATTCTAGTTCATATCACATCACATTAGTGTTTTACATTCTAGGTCATATCATAATAGTGTTTTACATTCTAGTTCATATCACATCACATTAGTGTTTTACATTTTATTTCATATCATATTAGTGTTTAACATTCTAGTTCATATCACATCACATTTGTGTTTTACATTCTTGGCCATATCATATCAGTGTTTTACATTCTAGTTCATATCACATTAGTGTTTTACATTCTAGTTCATATCATATTAGAGTTTTATATTCTAGTTCATATCACATCACATTAGTGTTTTACATTCTAGTTCATATTACATTAGTGTTTTACATTCTAGGTCATATCATATCACATCCGTGTTTTACATTCTAGTTCATATCATATTAGTGTTTTACATTCTAGTTCATATCACATCTTATTAGTGTTTTACATTCTAGTTCATATCACATTATTGTTTTAAATTCTAGTTCATATCATATTAGTGTTTTACATTCTAGTTCATTTCACATTAGTGTTTTAAATTCTAGTTCCTATCTTATTAGTGTTTATATTCTAGTTCATATCACATCACATTCGTGTTTTACATTCTAGGTCATATCATATTAGTGTTTTACATTCTAGTTCATATCACATCACATTAGTGTTTTACATTTTATTTAATATCATATTAGTGTTTAACATTCTAGTTCATATCACATCACATTAGTGTTTTACATTCTAGTTCATATCACATTAGTGTTTTACATTCTAGTTCATATCACATCACATTAGTGTTTTACATTCTAGGTCATATCATATTAGTGTTTTACATTCTAGTTCATATCACATCACATTAGTGTTTTACATTCTAGGTCATATCATATTAGTGTTTTACATTCTAGTTCATATCACATCACATTAGTGTTTTACATTTTATTTCATATCATATTAGTGTTTAACATTCTAGTTCATATCACATCACATTTGTGTTTTACATTCTTGGCCATATCATATCAGTGTTTTACATTCTAGTTCATATTACATTAGTGTTTTACATTCTAGGTCATATCATATCACATCCGTGTTTTACATTCTAGTTCATATCATATTAGTGTTTTATATTCTAGTTCATTTCCCATTCGTGTTTTACATTCTAGTTCATATCACATCACATTAGTGTTTTACATTCTAGTTCATATCACATTAGTGTTTTACATCTAGTTCATATCACTTCATAGTAGTGTTTTACATTATAGTTCATATCATATCACATCCGTGTTTTACATTCTAGTTCATATCATATCACATTAGTGTTTTACATTCTAGTTCATATCATATTAGTGTTTTACATTCTAGTTCATTTCCCATTAGTGTTTTACATTCTAGTTCATATCACATCACATTAGTGTTTTACATTCTAGTTCATATCACTTTAGTGTTTTACATTCTAGTTCATATCATATTAGTGTTTTACATTCTAGTTCATATCACATCACATTAGTGTTTTACATTTTATTTCATATCATATTAGTGTTTTACATTCTAGTTCATATCATATTCGTGTTTTACATTCTAGTTCATATCACATTAGCGTTTAACATTCCAGTTCATATCACATTATTGTTTTACATTCCAGTTCATGTCACATCATAGTAGTGTTTTACATTCTAGTTCATATCACATCACATTAGTGTTTTACATTATAGTTCATATCACAACACATAAGTGTTTTACATTCTAGGTCATATCATCTTAGTGTTTTACATTCTAGTTCACATCACATCACATTAGTGTTTTACATTCTAGTTCATATCACATGAGTGTTTTAAATTCCAGTTCATTTCATTTTAGTATTTTACATTCACGTTCATATCATATTAGTGTTTTATATTCTAGTTCATATCACATCACATTAGTGTTTTACATTCTAGTTCATATCACATCACATTTGTGTTTTACATTCTTGGCCATATCATAGCAGTGTTTTACATTCTAGTTCATATCACATTAGTGTTTTACATTCTAGGTCATATCATATTAGTGTTTTACATTCTAGTTCATGTCACATTAGTGTCTTACATTCTAGTTCATATCACATTAGTGTTTTACATTCTACTTCATATCACAACACATTCGTGTTTTACATTCTAGTTCGTATCACATCACATTAGTGTTTTACATTCTAGGTCATATCATATTAGTGGTTTACATTCTAGTTCAAATCACATCATAGTAGTGTTTTACATTCTAGTTCATATCACGTCACATTAGTGTTTTACATACTAGTTCATATCACAGCACATTAGTGTTTTACATTCTAGTTCATATCACAGCCATTAGTGTTTTACATTCTAGGTTATATCATATCACGTTAGTGTTTTACATTCTAGTTCATATCATATTCGTTTTTTACATTCTAGTTCATATCACATTCGTGTTTCACATTCTAGTTCATATCACATCACATTAGTGTTTTACATTCTAGTTCATATCACAACACATTAGTGTTTTACATTCAAGTTCATATCATATTAGTGTTTTATATTCTAGTTCATATCACATCACATTATTATTTTACATTCTAGGTCATATCATATTAGTGTTTTACATTCTAGTTCAGGTCACATTAGTGTTTTACATTCGAGTTCATATCACATTAGTGTTTTACATTCTAGTTCATATCACATTAGTGTTTTACATTCTAGTTCATATCATATCACATTAGTGTTTTACATTCTAGTTCTTTTCACATGACATTAGTGTTTTACATTATAGGTCATATCATATTTGTGTTTTACATTCTAGTTCATATCACATCATAGTAGTGTTTTACATTCTAGTTCATATCATATTAGTGTTTTATATTCTAGTACATATCACATTAGTGTTTTACATTCTAGGTCATATCATATTAGTGTTTTACATTCTAGTTCATGTCACATTAGTGTTTTACATTCTAGTTCATATCACATCTTATTAGTGTTTTACATTCTAGTTCATATCATCTTAGTGTTTTACATTCTAGGTCATATCATATTAGTGTTTTACATTCTAGTTCATGTCACATTAGTGTTTTACATTCTAGTTCATATCACATTAGTGTTTTACATTCTAGTTCATATCATATCACATTAGTGTTTTACATTCCAATTCATATCACAACACATTCGTGTTTTACATTCTAGGTCATATCATATTAGAGTTTTATATTCTATTTCACATCACATTAGTGTTTTACATTCTAGTTCCTTTCACATCACATTAGTGTTTTACATTCTAGGTCATATCATATTTGTGTTTTACATTCTAGTTCATATCACATTAGTGTTTTACATTCTAGTTCATATCATATTAGTGTTTTACATTCTAGTTCATATCACATCTTATTAGTGTTTTACATTCTAGTTCATATCACATTATTGTTTTAAATTCCAGTTCATTTCATATTAGTATTTTACATTCCAGTTCATATCACATTAGTGTTTTACATTCTAGTTCATGTCACATTAGTGTTTTACATTCTAGTTCATATCATATTAGTGTTTTACATTCTAGTTCATTTCACATTAGTGTTTTAAATTCTAGTTCATATCACATCACATTAGTGTTTTACATTCTAGTTCATATCACATCACATTAGTGTTCTACATTCTAGTTCATTTCACATTAGTGTTTTAAATTCTAGTTCATATCATATTAGTGTTTATATTCTAGTTCATATCACATCACATTAGTGTTTTACATTCTAGTTCATATCACATCACATTAGTGTTTTACATTCTAGTTCATATCACATCACATTAGTGTTTTACATTCTAGGTCATATCATATTAGTGTTTTACATTTTATTTCATATCATATTCGTGTTTTACATTCTAGTTCATATCATATTCGTGTTTTACATTCTAGTTCATATCACATTAGCGTTTTACATTCCAGTTCATTTCACATTATTGTTTTACATTCCAGTTCATATCACATCATAGTAGTGTATTACATTCTAGTTCATATCACATTAGTGTTTTACATTCTAGGTCATATCATATTAGTGTTTTACATCTAGTTCATATCACATCACATTAGTGTTTTACATTCTAGTTCATATCACAGCACATTAGTGTTTTACATTCTAGGTTATATCATATTAGTGTTTTAAAATCTAAATCATATCACATTCGTGTTTCACATTCTAGTTCATATCACATCACATTAGTGTTTTACATTCTAGTTCATATCACAACACATTAGTGTTTTACATTCTAGGTCATATCATCTTAGTGTTTTACATTCTAGTTCATATCACATCACATTAGTGTTTTACATTCTAGTTCATATCACATGAGTGTTTTAAATTCCAGTTCATTCCATTTTAGTATTTTACATTCCAGTTCATATCACATTAGTGTTTTACATTCTAGTTCATATCATATTAGTGTTTTACATTCTAGTTCATATCACATCACATTAGTGTTTTACATTCTAGTTCATATCATATTAGTGTTTTACATTCTAGTTCATGTCACATTAGTGTTTTACATTCTAGTTCATATCACATTAGTGTTTTACATTCTAGTTCATATCACAACACATTCGTGTTTTACATTCTAGGTCATATCACATTAGTGTTTTACATTCCAGTTCATATCATATTAGAGTTTTATATTCTAGTTCATATCACATCACATTAGTGTTTTACATTCTAGGTCCTATAATATTAGTGGTTTACATTCTAGTTCATATCACATCATAGTAGTGTTTTACATTCTAGTTCATATTACGTCACATTAGTGTTTTACATTCTAGTTCATATCACAGCACATTAGTGTTTTACATTCTAGTTCATATCACAGCACATTAGTGTTTTACATTCTAGGTTATATCATATCACATTAGTGTTTTACATTCTAGTTCATATCACATTTGTGTTTCACATTCTAGTTCATATCACATCACATTAGTGTTTTACATTCTAGTTCATATCACAACACGTTAGTGTTTTACATTCTAGTTCATATCATATTAGTGTTTTATATTCTAGTTCATATCATATTAGTGTTTTAAATTCCATTTCATTTCATATTAGTATTTTACATTCCAGTTCATATCACATTAGTGTTTTACATTCAAGTTCATATCATATTAGTGTTTTATATTCTAGTTCATATCACATCACATTAGTGTTTTACATTCTAGTTCATATCACATCACATCAGTGTTTTACATTCTAGGTCATATCATATCAGTGTTTTACATTCTAGTTCATATCACATCACATTAGTGTTTTACATTCTAGGTCATATCATATTAGTGTTTTACATTCTAGTTCATGTCACATTAGTGTTTTACATTTTAGTTCATATCACATTAGTGTTTTACATTCTAGTTCATATCACAACACATTCATGTTTTACATTCTAGGTCATATCACATTAGTGGTTTACATTCTAGTTCATATCACATCATAGTAGTGTTTTACATTCTACATTTACATACATACATTTAAGTCATTTAGCAGACGCTCTTATCCAGAGCGACTTACAAATTGGTGAATTCACCTTCTGACATCAGTGGAACAGCCACTTTACAATAGTGCATCTAAATAATTTAAGGGGGGGGGGTGAGAAGGATTGCTTTATCCTATCTAGTTCATATCACGTCACATTAGTGTTTTACATTCTAGTTCATATCAAAGCACATTAGTGTTTTACATTCTAGGTTATATCATATTAGTGTTTTACATTCTAGATCATATCATATCACATTAGTGTTTTACATTCTAGTTCATATCATATTCGTTTTTTACATTCTAGTTCATATCACATCACATTAGTGTTTTACATTCTAGTTCATATCATATTAGTGTTTTATATTCTAGTTCATATCACATCACATTAGTGTTTTACATTCTAGTTCATATCACATGAGTGTTTTAAATTCCAGTTCAATTCATATTAGTATTTTACATTCCAGTTCATATCACATTAGTGTTTTACATTCTAGTTCATATCATATTCGTTTTTTACATTCTAGTTCATATCACATCACATTAGTGTTTTACATTCTAGGTCATATCATATTAGTGTTTTACATTTTAGTTCATGTCACATTAGTGTTTTACATTCTAGTTCATATCACATTAGTGTTTTACATTCCAATTCATATCACAACACATTCGTGTTTTACATTCTAGGTCATATAACATTAGTGTTTTACATTCCAGTTCATATCATATTAGAGTTTTATATTCTAGTTCATATCACATCACATTAGTGTTTTAAATTCTAGATCATATCATATTAGTGTTTTAAATTCTAGTTCCGGGTTGGAGCGAGCGGTCGCATCTACACTTCGGTCCGCAGGTAGTATAACTTTTCATTACATTTCATTATAGTACAACGGTTTGATTTGTCTAATCTTAGCAATTTCTTCTTAGCTAGCTACATAGCCGTCTTTGTATCAAAGACAATTGCGTAATTATCGTATTTCGTCGTCCTAACGTAGTCTACACTGCTATCTGCCCAGCAGCTAGCTAACGTCCACTAGCACAGCAGCTAGCTAACGTCCACTAGCACAGTAGAAACTATTACACTCAACGACTCGATTAGTGTAGTGTTAGCTAGCTACATAGTTGTCTTTGCTGTCTTCGTATCCAAGGTAATTGTGTAGTTTAGAGTGTGTAGACTTAGAGTGATTATCTTAATTTACCGAGGTTAGCTAGCCAGCTATTTGTCGTCCTTAACGTAGGAGTCACTGCTAGCTAGCTAGCCAACAGCTAGCCAACGTCTTCCGAATTGAACTTCAACAACCCGGTCAACATTCTGCCTCGCTCCACAGGTAGTATCACATTTTCATTTCACTTCATTACAGTACAACGGTTTGATTTGTTTGATCGTAGCTAGCTAGCTACATAGCCGTCTTTGTATCTAAGACAATTGTGTAGTCTGGAGCGATTTTCTAGGTTAGCTAGCCAGCTATTGTCGTTCTTTTAACGTAACGTTACGTAATCAACACTGCTAGCTAGCCAGCTAGCCCCCGAATAGCAGCACTGTAGAAACTATTACACTCGACGGAACGACTTGATTAGTGTAGTGTCAACAACGTAGCCACTGCCAGCTAGCCTACTCCAGCAGTACTGTATCATTTCAATCATTTTAGTCAATAAGATTCTTGCTACGTAAGCTAAACGTTCTGAACATTCGATAAGTGTAGTCCACTTGTCATTCCAATCTCCTTTGCATTAGCGTAGCCTCTTCTGTAGCCTGTCAACTATGTGTCTATCTATCCCTGTTCTCTCCTCTCTGCACAGACCATACAAACGCTCCACACCGCGTGGCCGCGGCCACCCTAATCTGGTGGTCCCAGCGCGCACGACCCACGTGGAGTTCCAGGTCTCTGGTAGCCTCTGGAACTGCCGATCTGCGGCCAACAAGGCAGAGTTCATCTCAGCCTATGCCTCCCTCCAGTCCCTCGACTTCTTGGCACTGACGGAAACATGGATCACTACAGACAACACTGCTACTCCTACTGCTCTCTCTTCGTCCGCCCACGTGTTCTCGCACACCCCGAGAGCTTCTGGTCAGCGGGTGGTGGCACCGGGATCCTCATCTCTCCCAAGTGGTCATTCTCTCTTTCTCCCCTTACCCATCTGTCTATCGCCTCCTTTGAATTCCATGCTGTCACAGTTACCAGCCCTTTCAAGCTTAACATCCTTATCATTTATCGCCCTCCAGGTTCCTCGGAGAGTTCATCAATGAGCTTGATGCCTTGATAAGCTCCTTTCCTGAGGACGGCTCACCTCTCACAGTCCTGGGCGACTTTAACCTCCCCCACGTCTACCTTTGACTCATTCCTCTCTGCCTCCTTCTTTCCACTCCTCTCCTCTTTTGACCTCACCCTCTCACCTTCCCCCTACTCACAAGGCAGGCAATACGCCGACCTCATCTTTACTAGATGCTGTTCTTCCACTAACCTCATTGCAACTCCCCTCCAAGTCTCGACCACTACCTTGTATCCTTTTCCCTCTCGCTCTCATCCAACACTTCCCCCTACTCGGATGGTATCGCGCCGTCCCAACCTTCGCTCTCTCTCCCCCGCTACTCTCTCCTCTTCCATCCTATCATCTCTTCCCTCTGCTCATACCTTCTCCAACCTATCTCCTGATTCTGCCTCCTCAACCCTCCTCTCTTCCCTTTCTGCATCCTTTGACTCTCTATGTCCCCTATCCTCCAGGCCGGCTCGGTCCTCCCTCCCGCTCCGTGGCTCGACGACTCATTGCGAGCTCACAGAACAGTGCTCCGGGCAGCCGAGCGGAAATGGAGGAAAACTCGCCTCCCTGCGGACCTGGCATCCTTTCACTCCCTCCTCTCTACATTTTCCTCCTCTGTCTCTGCTGCTAAAGCCACTTTCTTCCACTCTAAATTCCAAGCATCTGCCTCTAACCCTAGGAAGCTCTTTGCCACCTTCTCCTCCCTCCTGAATCCTCCCCCCCCCCTCCTCCCTCTCTGCAGATGACTTCGTCAACCATTTTGAAAAGAAGGTCGACGACATCCGATCCTCGTTTGCTAAGTCAAATGACACCGCTGGTTCTGCTCACACTGCCCTACCCTGTGCTCTGACCTCTTTCTCCCTCTCTCTCCAGATGAAATCTCGCTTCTTGTGACGGCCGGCCGCCCAACAACCTGCCCGCTTGACCCTATCCCCTCCTCTCTTCTCCAGACCATTTCCGGAGACCTTCTCCCTTACCTCACCTCGCTCATCAACTCATCCCTGACCGCTGGCTACGTCCCTTCCGTCTTCAAGAGAGCGAGAGTTGCACCCCTTCTGAAAAATCCTACACTCGATCCCTCCGATGTCAACAACTACAGACCAGTATCCCTTCTTTCTTTTCTCTCCAAAACTCTTGAACGTGCCGTCCTTGGCCAGCTCTCCCGCTATCTCTCTCAGAATGACCTTCTTGATCCAAATCAGTCGGGTTTCAAGACTAGTCATTCAACTGAGACTGCTCTTCTCTGTATCACGGAGGCGCTCCGCACTGCTAAAGCTAACTCTCTCTCCTCTGCTCTCATCCTTCTAGACCTATCGGCTGCCTTCGACACTGTGAACCATCAGATTTACATTTACATTTAGATCCTCCTCTCCACCATCTCCGAGTTGGGCATCTCCGGTGCAGCCCACGCTTGGATTGCGTCCTACCTGACAGGTCGCTCCTACCAGGTGGCGTGGCGAGAATCTGTCTCCTCGCCACGCGCTCTCACCACTGGTGTCCCCCAGGGCTCTGTTCTAGGCCCTCTCCTATTCTCGCTATACACCAAGTCACTTGGCTCTGTCATAACCTCACATGGTCTCTCCTATCATTGCTATGCAGACGACACACAATTAATCTTCTCCTTTCCCCCTTCTGATGACCAGGTGGCGAATCGCATCTCTGCATGTCTGGCAGACATATCAGTGTGGATGACGGATCACCACCTCAAGCTGAACCTCGGCAAGACGGAGCTGCTCTTCCTCCCGGGGAAGGACTGCCCGTTCCATGATCTCGCCATCACGGTTGACAACTCCATTGTTTCCTCCTCCCAGAGCGCTAAGAACCTTGGCGTGATCCTGGACAACACCCTGTCGTTCTCAACTAACATCAAGGCGGTGGCCCGTTCCTGTAGGTTCATGCTCTACAACATCCGCAGAGTACGCCCCTGCCTCACACAGGAAGCGGCGCAGGTCCTAATCCAGGCACTTGTCATCTCCCGTCTGGATTACTGCAACTCGCTGTTGGCTGGGCTCCCTGCCTGTGCCATTAAACCCCTACAACTCATCCAGAACGCCGCAGCCCGTCTGGTGTTCAACCTTCCCAAGTTCTCTCACGTCACCCCGCTCCTCCGCTCTCTCCACTGGCTTCCAGTTGAAGCTCGCATCCGCTACAAGACCATGGTGCTTGCCTACGGAGCTGTGAGGGGAACGGCACCGCAGTACCTCCAGGCTCTGATCAGGCCCTACACCCAAGCAAGGGCACTGCGTTCATCCACCTCTGGTCTGCTCGCCTCCCTACCACTGAGGAAGTACAGTTCCCGCTCAGCCCAGTCAAAACTGTTCGCTGCTCTGGCCCCCCAATGGTGGAACAAACTCCCTCACGACGCCAGGACAGCGGAGTCAATCACCACCTTCCGGAGACACCTGAAACCCCACCTCTTCAAGGAATACCTAGGATAGGATAAAGCAATCCTTCGCACCCCCCTTAAATGATTTAGATGCACTATTGTAAAGTGGCTGTTCCACTGATGTCAGAAAGTGAATTCACCAATTTGTAAGTCGCTCTGGATAAGAGCGTCTGCTAAATGACTTAAATGTAAATGTAGTTCATATCACATCATAGTAGTGTTTTACATTCTAGTTCATATCATATCACATTAGTGTTTTACATTCTAGTTCATATCATATCACATTAGTGTTTTACATTCTAGTTCATATCATTTTAGTGTTTTACATTCTAGTTCATATCACATCTTATTAGTGTTTTACATTCTAGTTCATATCATATCACATTAGTGTTTTACATTCTAGTTCATATCACATTAGTGTTTTACATTCTAGTTCATATCACATCATAGTAGTATTTTACATTCTAGTTCATATCATATCACATTAGTGTTTTACATTCTAGTTCATATCATATCATATTAGTGTTTTACAT
This sequence comes from Oncorhynchus masou masou, assembly GCF_036934945.1. Lineage (NCBI taxonomy): Eukaryota > Metazoa > Chordata > Actinopteri > Salmoniformes > Salmonidae > Oncorhynchus > Oncorhynchus masou. The sequence continues at coordinate 7,889 of NW_027009142.1, read as the reverse complement.
TCTAGTTCATATCACATTAGTGTTTTACATTCTAGTTCATATCATATTAGAGTTTTATATTCTAGTTCATATCACATCACATTAGTGTTTTACATTCTAGTTCATATCACATTAGTGTATTAAATTCTAGGTCATATCATATTAGTGTTTTACATTCTAGTTCATATCACATTAGTGTTTTACATTTTATTTCAGATCATATTAGTGTTTAACATTCTAGTTCATATCACATCACATTAGTGTATTACATTCTAGTTCATATCACATTAGTGTCTTACATTTTAGTTCATATCATATTAGAGTATTATATTCTAGTTCATATCACATTAGTGTTTTACATTCTAGTTCATAGCACATCACATTAGTGTTTTACATTCTAGGTCATATCATATTAGTGTTTTACATTTTATTTAATATCATATTAGTGTTTAACATTCTAGTTCATATCACATCACATTAGTGTTTTCCATTCTAGTTCATATCACATTAGTGTTTTACATTCTAGGTCATATCATATTAGTGTTTTACATTCTAGTTCATATCACATCACATTAGTGTTTTACATTTTATTTCATATCATATTAGTGTTTAACATTCTAGTTCATATCACATCACATTTGTGTTTTACATTCTTGGCCATATCATATCAGTGTTTTACATTCTAGTTCATATCACATTAGTGTTTTACATTCTAGTTCATATCATATTAGAGTTTTATATTCTAGTTCATATCACATCACATTAGTGTTTTACATTCTAGTTCATATCACATTAGTGTTTTACATTCTAGGTCATATCATATTAGTGTTTTACATCTAGTTCATATCACTTCATAGTAGTGTTTTACATTATAGTTCATATCATATCACATTAGTGTTTTACATTCTAGTTCATATCACATCACATTAGTGTTTTACATTCTAGGTCATATCATATTAGTGTTTTACATTCTAGTTCATATCATATGAGAGTTTTATATTCTAGTTAATGTCACATCACATTAGTGTTTTACATTCTAGTTCGCATCACATCACATTAGTATTTTACATTCTAGTTCATATCACATTCATGGACAGATTTAGTTTAAAATGTAATTTCAGTCGTGTAGCATTTTTTTCTATCTATGTGAACCCCTTCAATGTAAATGTCTCATTTCTTCTGCAGATCAGTTTGTTTGCACAAAAGCTTTTTTTAATTTAGAGATGGCTCGGTTGTTTGGGACCAGAATGAGAGCTTTTAACATTTAGCCATTTCCTTTTAACTGTTAGGTACATGTTGTCAGTCAAACCCTGTGTACATATGCCATCTGCCATCCATGCCATCCATGCCATCTGCCATCCATGCCATGTGAAATATATTTATTGAAAGTTTTGGTCACACATGGAAAGTTCAGCAGACGGTAGAGTGAGAGAGACGCCCCCCTCCCCCCACGCTCCTTCTGTAATCCACTATTTTATGTATTATCTTTATGCCTGCCCATCTCCAGACAGCAACACTCTTGTTTTGCCATTATAAACAGATCTAATCAGTAGTGAGTGGATGTTTTATGTATTGGGTGTTGGGACATGAACATCACCACTGTAGATCACTAGAATAAACAACGCCGCCTGATTCCATTACAACAGTCCAGCTACTTTTATCTGCCTGTGACATCATTTCAATCAAAATGTAAAATAATCCAGTCCAATAGATACAATAGAGATACAGACTGCTGCACTTAGTCATTGAATAGAAAAAGACAAGACATTCTCCCTGTGACAGGTCTGATGAAGTCCCCATTCCCAACTCCATTACCTGTTATAATAGTTTTCACACACAACTCCACAGCCCAGACAGCCTATTATTATGTATTAGTCAGAGTTGTTCTTGGAGGATACAGCCTGCTGCTCTTTGGTTCGTTTCATTAACAGTAATAGACAATTCTTCTTCCAGACGACATTTCTCTTTTGTTTTAGCAACAGAAATGACCATGTTGCATTAAAGGGGATGAATTGAAGACTCTGCTCAGCCTGTTTTAATAGGAAGGTGGTATAGCTATTCAAAATGATGGGTTTGATCACAATAGGATGCAGACCACTGCACTTTATCCAGTTTAATTAACAAAGCAAAATGCACTTTGACTGAATATTTGGACCATTCTGGAGAAGAGTGATTACTTTCAATAATAATGTTCAAGATAATTGAATGTAGGAACATGTAGGACATAGTTAATAATAAGTCTGGAGCTATCTACACTGGGGTAATCTAATAGAATGCAATTCATTTAGGACACAGGCCACTGCACTTTTTACTCATTTAATTATCGGCTGGGGTGTTTTGTTGTTATAATATAAAGACACCCTGTCAAACCGGAGAAGTTGTTTCTATATTCAGTGTGAGGTGGGCTGTGTCTGAGGAGATAAAACCTCACTGGAAACCCCTAAAAGCACTAGATATTAGGTAATACCACACTATATACCTCTATTATCACAGTAACACTGGAACCACACAATCCATGAAGTCCTGCTCATACCATTCAGAAAATCAAATTCTATGTTGCTGTTTATTCAACTGCAACTACAGTAAACTGCCACCCAAGTAAAGTACATCAACTGACCAAAAAGCTCTAGAATATGAATATGAACCTACATAAAAAAAATCGAACTTTTTTTAACTAGGCATGTCAGTTAAGAACAAATTCTTATTTACACTGACGGCCTAGGAACAGTGGGTTAACGGCCTAGGAACAGTGGGTTAACGGCCTAGGAACAGTGGGTTAACGGCCTAGGAATAATGGGTTAACGGCCTAGGAACAGTGGGTTAACGGCCTAGGAACAGTGGGTTAATGGCCTAGGAACAGTGGGTTAACAGCCTAGGAACAGCGGGTTAACGGCCTAGGAACAGTGGGTTAATGGCCTACACCGGCCAAAACCGGACAACGCTGGACCAATTGTGTGTCACTCTTTGAGACTCCCAATCACGGCCGGTTGTGATACAGCCTGGAATCGAACCAGGATGTCTGTAGTGACCCCTCAGTTCTATTGAACCGCTGAACCAGGGTGTCTGTAGTGACCCCTCAGTTCTTATTGAACCGCTGAACCAGGGTGTCTGTAGTGACCCCTCAGTTCTTATTGAACCGCTGAACCAGGGTGTCTGTAGTGACCCTCAGTTCTTATTGAACCGCTGAACCAGGGTGTCTGTAGTGACCCCTCAGTTCTTATTGAACCGCTGAACCAGGGTGTCTGTAGTGACCCCTCAGTTCTTATTGAACCGCTGAACCAGGGTGTCTGTAGTGACCCCTCAGTTCTTATTGAACCGCTGAACCAGGGTGTCTGTAGTGACCCCTCAGTTCTATTGAACATATGAACCACTCAGGAATAACATGTAGCCCTACTGTAGAAGCACATAACTCAGTAGGTAATATGAAGACATGGTGCTTCCAGCCAGGTACTCTGTAGATTAGAAGGTAGAGCTGTAGGTAATATGCACCCTGTAGATTAGAAGGTAGAGCTGTAGGTAATATGTACCCTGTAGATTAGAAGGTAGAGCTGTAGGTATTATGTACCCTCTACATTAGAAGGTAGAGCTGTAGGTGATATGTACCCTCTACATTAGAAGGTAGAGCTGTAGGTAATATGTACCCTGTAGATTAGAAGGTAGAGATGTAGGTAATATGTACCATGTATATTAGAAGGTCAGCTGTAGGCAATATGTACCCTCTATATTAGACGGTAGAACTGTAGGTATTATGTACCCTCTACATTAGAAGGTAGAGCTGTAGGTATTATGTACCCTGTAGATTAGAAGGTAGAGCTGTAGGTAATATGTAGATTAGACAGTAGAGCTGTAGGTAACATGTAGATTAGAAGGTAGAGCTGTAGGTAATATGTAGATTAGACAGTAGAGCTGTAGGTAATATTTACCCTCTACATTAGAAGGTACAGCTGTATGTAATATGTAGATTAGAAGGTAGAGCTGTAGGTAATATGTAGATTAGAAGGTAGAGCTGTAGGTATTATGTACCCTCTACATTAGAAGGTAGAGCTGTAGGTAATATCTACCCTCTACATTAGAAGGTAGAGCTGTAGGTAATATGTAGATTAGAAGGTAGAGCTGTAGGTAATATGTAGATTAGAAGGTAGAGTTGTGGGTAATATCTACCCTCTACATTAGAAGGTAGAGCTGTAGGTATATATGTAGATTAGAAGGTAGAGCTGTAGGTAATATGTAGATTAGAAGGTAGAGCTGTAGGTATTATGTACCCTCTACATTAGAAGGTAGAGCTGTAGGTAATATCTACCCTCTACATTAGAAGGTAGAGCTGTAGGTAATATGTAGATTAGAAGGTAGAGCTGTAGGTAATATGTAGATTAGAAGGTAGAGCTGTAGGTAATATGTAGATTAGAAGGTAGAGCTGTAGGTATTATGTACCCTCTACATTAGAAGGTAGAGCTGTAGGTAATATCTACCCTCTACATTAGAAGGTAGAGCTGTAGGTAATATGTAGATTAGAAGGTAGAGCTGTAGGTAATATGTAGATTAGAAGGTAGAGTTGTAGGTAATATCTACCCTCTACATTAGAAGGTAGAGCTGTAGGTAATATGTAGATTAGAAGGTAGAGCTGTAGGTAATATGTAGATTAGAAGGTAGAGCTGTAGGTAATATCTACCCTCTACATTAGAAGGTTCAGCTGTTACGCTGGGTACCTCTCAGTCCCGCTGTGAGTTTTCAACTTTTAAAGGAGGAACCACTGTAATTTAACTTCATGTCTCCAATCAGTTTCCCTGTAACATTCTGACACTTCTCTAAATGAAAGATGACACATCTAACCAGGTCACACACATGGACTATTGACATAGGTAATTTTCATAAAACAAGTTTTATTGATATGCCCCAACAGATTTTTCCTTGTCTAACGTAAGCATAGTAAAGGTTACAACTGTAAGGTTTAGGTAGGGATGGAGGTTATGGAGGATTGAAGGGATGGAGGGAGGGACAGACTGAGTTTTCTCCCCAAACAAGCATTTTATAATTCATCAGCAGTTTGACAGATGAGTCCTGCTGGAGAATATTACAAAATGTCTCAAATCTCATATATATGCTAATGGTATGCTGGTGGAGGCTGACTGGTGGGTGTGTAGGGTAGGGGTGTAGTGTCTGGGTAGTATGGCTGGCACTATTTTAATCTGCCCTGACCACTGAGAAGACAAGTAGAGGAGACAAGTCATTCTGCACTCAACAATTTATGATGAAACATCCGCGAAACAGAGAGGAAAAGAACAGAGGAGGATATACAGGGATAGGGAAGAGAGTTGTTTTCTAATTGAACAGTAATAACGCAACACAAACTCAGATGTTAAATTAGTCTTGTTGCCATTCACAGTGTTGCATTACACTTCCCTTGTCTCTCCTTGTGATTGATGACATGTTGCTCTCCACATGAATGCATAATGCCTTCCCTTTAAGAAGGAAGGTAATCCACATATTTTCTTTGATACATGTCAGGATGTTCCAAACACCTCTCTGCTCAGCAGAAAACAGTACTACTGTTTCTCATTCATGTGACGGTCCTATATAAATGTCTGGATGTTTTCTTTCAGCAGAAAACAGTACATGTTTCTCATTCATGTGACGGGATGTTCCAAACACCTCTCTACTCAGCAGAAAACAGTACTACTGTTTCTCATTCATGTGACGGTCCTATATAAATGTCTGGATGTTCCAAACACCTCTCTACTCAGCAGAAAACAGTACACTGCATTGCTTGCTGTTTGGGGTTTTAGGCTTTCTGTACAGCACTTTGAGATATCAGCTGATGACGAAGGGCTATATAAATAAATTTGATTTGATATAAATGTCTGGATGTTCCAAACACCTCTCTACTCAGCAGAAAACAGTACTACTGTTTCTCATTCATGTGATGGTCCTATATACATGTCTGGATGTTCCAAACACCTCTCTACTCACCAGAAAACAGTGCTACTGTTTCTCATTCATGTGACGGCCCTGTATAAATGACTGTGACAGTTAGTGTAATCAGTCCAATCCACTCAGAAGAAGAGGTGCAGAATGTTGCTCTCTAGTGACAGTTGGTACTGGTTTGTCAGGTAAAAGCTATGTCACCAGTGTGTCATTTCAGCCACTATGAAATGGCACACATAATAGAAGACCCTACACTTGAATAATCTTAGTTTACATCTCTTAATGGAAAAAATGTCAAACTATTTATTTCCTCACTACCATTATTCTGTGTGGATGTCTGTTACCAATATATCCAGTGACTCGTTGGGGTTGTTTTGTACAATTCTAAATGGTTTTCTCAAGATGCTTAGTATGCAGTGATGATGTTGGGGAACGCTATTGTCCCAGTGCAGTTTGTCCGCTAAGTAACTAAAGACACAGGCCTTCACTGAGGTAGTCTGCCGTCCCCTACCTTACCCTTCGGTTTCTAAACCTGGGAACATCTATGAACCTGTGAACATCTATGAACCTGTGAACGTCTATGAACCTGTGAACGTCTATGAACCTGTGAAAGTCTATGAACCTGTGAACGTCTATGAACCTGTGAACGTCTATGAACCTGTGAACATCTATGAACCTGTGAACGTCTATGAACCTGTGAACGTCTATGAACCTGTGAAAGTCTATGAACCTGTGAACGTCTATGAACCTGGGGACGTCTAGGAACCTGGGGACGTCTTTGAACCTGTGAACGTCTATGAACCTGTGAACGTCTATGAACCTGTGAAAGTCTATGAACCTGTGAAAGTCTATGAACCTGTGAAAGTCTATGAACCTGTGAAAGTCTATGAACCTGTGAACGTCTATGAACCTGTGAACGTCTATGAACCTGTGAACGTCTATGAACCTGTGAACGTCTATGAACCTGGGGACGTCTAGGAACCTGGGGACGTCTTTGAACCTGTGAAAGTCTATGAACCTGTGATCGTCTATGAACCTGTGAAAGTCTATGAACCTGTGAACGTCTATGAACCTGTGAAAGTCTATGAACCTGTGAAAGTCTATGAACCTGTGAAAGTCTATGAACCTGTGAACGTCTATGAACCTGTGAACGTCTATGAACCTGTGGACGTCTATGAACCTGTGGACGTCTATGAACCTGGGGACGTCTATGAACCTGGGGACGTCTAGGAACCTGGGGACGTCTAGGAACCTGGGGACGTCTATGAACCTGTGAACGTCTATGAACCTGTGAACGTCTATGAACCTGTGGACGTCTAGGAACCTGTGGACGTCTAGGAACCTGGGGACGTCTAGGAACCTGGGGACGTCTAGGAACCTGGGGACGTCTAGGAACCTGGGGACGTCTAGGAACCTGGGAATGTCTTTGAACGTTATTGGTCCCATACACATGGTTAGCAGATGTTATTGGTCACATACACATGGTCAGCAGATGTTATTGGTCACATACACGTGGTCAGCAGATGTTATTGGTCCCATACACGTGGTTAGCAGATGTTATTGGTCCCATACACGTGGTTAGCAGATGTTATTGGTCACATACACATGGTTAGCAGATGTTATTGGTCCCATACACGTGGTTAGCAGATGTTATTGGTCACATACACATGGTTAGCAGATGTTATTGTTCCCATACACGTGGTTAGCAGATGTTAATGGTCACATACACATGGTTAGCAGATGTTATTGGTCACATACACGTGGTTAGCAGATGTTATTGGTCACATACACATGGTTAGCAGATGTTATTGGTCCCATACACGTGGTTAGCAGATGTTAATGGTCACATACACATGGTTAGCAGATGTTATTGGTCCCATACACATGGTTAGCAGATGTTATTGGTCACATACACATGGTCAGCAGATGTTATTGGTCCCATACACATGGTTAGCAGATGTTATTGGTCCCATACACATGGTTAGCAT
>NW_027009141.1:22500-53540 GCF_036934945.1 Oncorhynchus masou masou | reverse complement strand
CGCATTATGTGGACTATATTATGAAAGCGCAGATTCAGCATTATGGGGACCACAAGTATGATCACATTGTAAACAAGAGACTTTATTGGTGGATCACAATAGTAGATCATGAATATGTTATGACTAGATATAGAGCTGCTAAAGATTGGCATGGTTAAGATCTTATATTATGTTAGACTATTATAGTAGTAGACTAAATAGTGTTAGACTGTATTGGTGCTATGAATCACATTATAGAATCAAACACAAAAATAAGATTATTAGGTTAGAAGATCAGCAACAGAAGAAGTGATCATGCTTTCAAAACAAGTGGATCAAAGCTATGGGATCACATTAGACTATATATAAAGAAAGGATTCACAATAAGACCATTGGTAAATAAAGTAGATTCAGTATTATAGCTATGGATCATGGTTTATAATATGACTGTATTGGTAGATCAAGTTTAGTGAATAAAAATGGACTACTTAATCCTACATTACAGCTACAGATCATATTATAGTTATGGATCATATTATAGTTATAGATCATATTATAGTTATAGATCACATTATAGTTATGGATCATATTATAGTTATAGATCATATTATAGATCATATTATAGTAATAGATCATATTATAGATCATATTATAGTTGTAGATCATATTATAGTTATAGATCATATTATAGATCATATTATAGTTATAGATCATATTATAGATCATATTATATTTATAGATCACATTATAGTTATAGATCATATTATAGATCATATTATAGTATAGATCATATTATAGATCATATTATAGATCATATTATATTCATAGATCATATTATAGTATAGATCATATTATATTTATAGATCATATTATAGTATAGATCATATTATAGATCATATTATAGATCATTATAGATCATATTATAGATTATATTATAGTTATGGATCATATTATAGTAATAGATCATATTATAGATCATATTATAGTTGTAGATCATATTATAGTTATAGATCATATTATAGATCATATTATAGTTATAGATCATATTATAGATCATATTATATTTATAGATCATATTATAGTAATAGATCATATTATAGATCATATTATAGTATAGATCATATTATAGATCATATTATAGATCATATTATATTCATAGATCATATTATAGTATAGATCATATTATAGTTATAGATCATATTATATTTATAGATCATATTATAGTATAGATCATATTATAGATCATATTATAGATCATTATAGATCATATTATAGATCATATTATAGTTATGGATCATATTATAGTTATAGATCATATTATAGTATAGATCATATTATAGATCACATTATAGATCATATTATAGTTATGGATCATATTATAGATCACATTATAGATCATATTATAGTTATAGATCATATTATAGATCACATTATAGATCATATTATAGTTATAGATCATATTATAGTTATGGATCATATTATAGTTATAGATCATATTATAGTTATAGATCATATTATAGTTATGGATCATATTATAGTTATAGATCATATTATAGTATAGATCATATTATAGTTATAGATCATATTATAGTTATGGATCATATTATAGATCATATTATAGTAATAGATCATATTATAGATCATATTATAGTTGTAGATCATGTTATAGTTATGGATCATATTATAGTTATGGATCATATTATAGTTATAGATCACATTATAGTTATGGATCATATTATAGTTATAGATCATATTATAGTTATGGATCATATTATAGTTATAGATCACATTATAGTTATGGATCATATTATAGTTATAGATCATATTATAGATCATGTTATAGTTATGGATCATATTATAGTTATGGATCATATTATAGATCACATTATAGATCATATTATAGTTATAGATCATATTATAGTTATGGATCATGTTATAGTTATTGATCATATTATAGTTATAGATCATATTGTAGTTATGGATCATATTATAGATCATGTTATAGTTATTGATCATATTATAGTTATAGATCATATTATAGATCTTATTATAGATCATATTATAGTTATCGATCATATTATAGATCATATTATAGTTATAGATCATATTATAGTTATAGATCATATTATAGATCATATTATAGTTATAGATCATATTATAGATCACATTATAGATCATATTATAGTTATAGATCATATTATAGTTATAGATCATGTTATAGTTATGGATCATATTATAGATCATATTATAGTTATAGATCAAATTATAGTTATAGATCATATTATAGTTATAGATCATGTTATAGTTATGGATCATATTATAGTATAGATCATATTATAGTTATAGATTATATTATAGTTATGGATCATATTATAGTTATGGATCATATTATAGTTATGGATCATGTTATAGTTATGGATCATGTAATAGTTATGGATCATGTTATAGTTATAGATCATATTATAGTTATAGATCATATTATAGATCATATTATAGTATAGATCATTTTATAGATCATATTATAGTTATAGATCATTTTATAGATCATATTATAGATCATATTATAGTATAGATCTTATTATAGTTATAGATCATTTTATAGATCATATTATAGTTATAGATCATTTTATAGATCATATTATAGTTATAGATCATATTATAGATCATATTATAGTTATAATTATGGATCATGTTATAGTTATGGATCATATTATAGTTATGGATCATGTGACTCCAACCTAAGTATATGTAAACTTCCGACCTCAACTCTCCTGACTATACCAACAGTTAGGAACACCTAATTCCTTATGTTAAGCAAACAAGATTGTCCTCTAAATCCTTCCCCTGCCAAGGAGCTGTTTTGTTCTGCCTCCAGCTTTATAGCATAGTGCTGGCAGTCACCCACACCCACACACACACACACACCCACACACACACACACACACACACACACACACACACACACACACACACACACACACACACACACACACACACACACACACACACACACACACACACACACACACACATACACACACACACACACACACACACTGTAGATAGCGCTCTGGAGAGTGGGAAAATATGTCAATGTTTTATACACAGCAGAGTTAGCTGGAGGGCAAGATAGGTATAGTGTAAAGATACACCCCTGTGTGTTTTAGTACAGCATTTCTCCTGTTGCTGTCAGTAGTTTTTAACCTGCTTGTGAATAATTTAGCATATTTTAATTTAATGTTTTAACTATGTATTAGCCATACATTGATTCATTCAATACTATTGGATAAAGCAGCCACTTAGTATGTGTGTGTGTGTGTGTGTGTGTGTGTGTGTGTGTGTGTGTGTGTGTGTGCGTGCGTGCGTGCGTGTGTGTGTGTGTGTGTGTGTGTGCGTGCCTGTGTGCGTGTGTGCGTTTCTGCGTGCCTGTCGGGTATGGGTAAGCACAGGGGTGGGTGTCTGCATTTCAGCCAGCTCACACGGCAGCTTAGAGCTCTTTGGATGTTAGCTAAACATACAGTATGTATGGGTCAGAAAACCTGCGCTGGGACAACCTGCGCTGGGACAACCTGCTCTGGGACAACCTGCGCTGGGACAACCTGCTCTGGGACAACCTGCTCTGGGACAACCTGCGCTGGGACAACCTGCGCTGGGACAACCTGCGCTGGGACAACCTGCGCTGGGACAACCTGCGCTGGGACAACCTGCGCTGGGACAACCTGCGCTGGGACAACCTGCTCTGGGACAACCTGCTCTGGGACAACCTGCTCTGGGACAACCTGCTCTGGGACAACCTGCTCTGGGACCCTCTGGAAAGGAAGTGGGTGGTTATAAGGGGGGGGGTAGTGTGTGGTTATAGGGGGGAAGGTAGTGTGTGGTTATAGGGGGAAAGGTAGTGTGTGGTTATAGGGGGTAGTGTGTGGTTATAGGGGGAAAGGTAGTGTGTGGTTATAGGGGGTAGTGTGTGGTTTTATAGGGGGAGGGAGGTAGTGTGTGGTTATAGGGGGGTAGTGTGTGGTTATAGGGGGAGGGAGGTAGTGTGTGGTTATAGGGGGAGGGAGGTAGTGTGTGGTTATAGGGGGTAGTGTGTGGTTATAGGGGGTAGTGTGTGGTTATAGGGGGGTAGTGTGTGGTTATAGGGGGAAGGTAGTGTGTGGTTATAGGAAAAGGTAGTGTGTGTTATAGGGGGGTAGTGGTTATAGGGGGGAAAGGTAGTGTGTGGTTATAGGGGGGTAGTGGTTATAGGGGGAAAGGTAGTGTGTGGTTATAGGGAGGGGGGTAGTGTGTGGTTATAGGGGGTAGTGTGTGGTTATAGGGGGGAAAGGTAGTGTGTGGTTATAGGGGGAAAGGTAGTGTGTGGTTATAGGGGGAAAGGTAGTGTGTGGTTATAGGGGGAAAGGTAGTGTGTGGTTATGGGGGGCAGTGTGTGGTTATAGGGGGTAGTGTGTGGTTATAGGGGGGTAGTGTGTGGTTATGGGGGGTAGTGTGTGGTTATAGGGGGGTAGTGTGTGGTTATAGGGGGGTAGTGTGTGGTTATAGGGGGTAGTGTGTGGTTATAGGGGGGTAGTGTGTGGTTATAGGGGAAAGGTAGTGTGTGGTTATAGGGGGAAAGGTAGTGTGTGGTTATAGGGGAAAGGTAGTGTGTGGTTATGGGGGTAGTGTGTGGTTATAGGGGGAAAGGTAGTGTGTGGTTATAGGGGGGGTAGTGTGTGGTTATAGGGGGAAAGGTAGTGTGTGGTTATAGGGGGGAAAGGTAGTGTGTGGTTATGGGGGGGTAGTGTGTGTTATAGGGGTAGTGTGTGGTTATAGGGGGTAGTGTGTTTATAGGGGGGAAAGGTAGTGTGTGTTTATAGGGGGGAAAGGTAGTGTGTGGTTATGGGGAAAGGTAGTGTGTGTGGTTATTTGGGGGAAAGGTAGTGTGTGGTTATAGGGGGGGAAAGGTAGTGTGTGGTTATAGGGGGAAAGGTAGTGTGTGGTTATGGGGGAAAGGTAGTGTGTGGTTATAGGGGGGTAGTGTGTGGTTATGGGGGGAAAGGTAGTGTGTGGTTATAGGGGGAAAGGTAGTGTGTGGTTATAGGGGGTAGTGTGTGGTTATGGGGGGAAAGGTAGTGTGTGGTTATAGGGGGAAAGGTAGTGTGTGGTTATAGGGGGTAGTGTGTGGTTATAGGGGGGTAGTGTGTGTTTATAGGGGGGAAAGGTAGTGTGTGGTTACAGGGGAGAAAGGTAGTGTGTGGTTATAGGGGGAAAGGTAGTGTGTGGTTATAGGGGGGTAGTGTGTGTGGTTATAGGGGGGAAAGGTAGTGTGTGGTTATATGGGGGAAGGTAGTGTGTGGTTATAGGGGGGTAGTGTGTGGTTATAGGGGGAAAGGTAGTGTGGGTTATAGGGGGGTAGTGTGTGGTTATAGGGGGAAAGGTAGTGTGTGGTTATAGGGGGTAGTGTGTGGTTATAGGGGGGAAAGGTAGTGTGTGGTTATAGGGGGTAGTGTGTGGTTATAGGGGGGTAGTGTGTGGTTATAGGGGAAAGGTAGTGTGTGTTTATAGGGGGGAAAGGTAGTGTGTGGTTATGGGGAAGGTAGTGTGTGGTTATAGGGGGTAGTGTGTGGTTATGGGGGGAAAGGTAGTGTGTGGTTATAGGGGGGTAGTGTGTGGTTATAGGGGAGAAAGGTAGTGTGTGGTTATAGGGGGGTAAAGGTAGTGTGTGGTTATGGGGGGAAAGGTAGTGTGTGGTTATAGGGGGTAGTGTGTGGTTATAGGGGGAAAGGTAGTGTGTGGTTATAGGGGGTAGTGTGTGGTTATAGGGGGGTAGTGTGTGGTTATAGGGGGAAAGGTAGTGTGTGTTTATAGGGGGGGAAAGGTAGTGTGTGGTTATGGGGGGAAGGTAGTGTGTGGTTATAGGGGGTAGTGTGTGGTTATAGGGGGAAAGGTAGTGTGTGGTTATAGGGGGGTAGTGTGTGGTTATAGGGGAGAAAGGTAGTGTGTGGTTATAGGGGGTAGTGTGTGGTTATAGGGGGAAAGGTAGTGTGTGGTTATGGGGGGGGAAAGGTAGTGTGTGGTTATAGGGGGTAGTGTGTGGTTATAGGGGGTAGTGTGTGGTTATTTGGGGGGTAGTGTGTGGTTATAGGGGGAAAAGGTAGTGTGTGGTTATAGGGGGAAGTAGTGTGTGGTTATAGGGGGGTAGTGTGTGGTTATGGGGGAAAGGTAGTGTGTGGTTATAGGGGGAAAGGTAGTGTGTGGTTATAGGGGGGGGGTAGTGTGTGGTTATAGGGGGGGGGGGTAGTGTGTGTTTATAGGGGGGAAAGGTAGTGTGTGGTTATGGGGGGTAGTGTGTGGTTATAGGGGGTAGTGTGTGGTTATAGGGGGAAAGGTAGTGTGTGGTTATAGGGGGTAGTGTGTGGTTATAGGGGGAAAGGTAGTGTGTGGTTATGGGGGAAAGGTAGTGTGTGGTTATAGGGGGAAAGGTAGTGTGTGGTTATAGGGGGTAGTGTGTGGTTATAGGGGGGTAGTGTGTGGTTATAGGGGGATAGTGTGTGGTTATAGGGGGAAAGGTAGTGTGTGGTTATAGGGGGTAGTGTGTGGTTATAGGGGGGTAGGGTGTGGTTATAGGGGGTAGTGTGTGGTTATAGGGGGAAAGGTAGTGTGTGGTTATGGGGGGGTAGTGTGTGGTTATAGGGGGTAGTGTGTGGTTATAGGGGGTAGTGTGTGGTTATAGGGGGGAAAGGTAGTGTGTGGTTACAGGGGAGAAAGGTAGTGTGTGGTTATAGGGGGGTAGTGTGTGGTTATAGGGGGGTAGTGTGTGGTTATAGGGGGGAAAGGTAGTGTGTGGTTATGGGGGGATAGTGTGTGGTTATAGGGGGGTAGTGTGTGTTTATAGGGGGAAAGGTAGTGTGTGGTTACAGGGGAGAAAGGTAGTGTGTGGTTATAGGGGGTAGTGTGTGGTTATAGGGGGGTAGTGTGTGTTTATAGTGGGAAAGGTAGTGTGTGGTTATAGGGGGGAAAGGTAGTGTGTGGTTATAGGGGGGTAGTGTGTGGTTATAGGGGGAAAGGTAGTGTGTGGTTATAGGGGGTAGTGTGTGGTTATAGGGGGGAAAGGTAGTGTGTGGTTATAGGGGGTAGTGTGTGGTTATAGGGGGGAAAGGTAGTGTGTGGTTATAGGGGGAAAGGTAGTGTGTGGTTATGGGGGGTAGTGTGTGGTTATAGGGGGTAGTGTGTGGTTATAGGGGGAAAGGTAGTGTGTGGTTATAGGGGGGAAAGGTAGTGTGTGGTAATAGGGGGGAAAGGTAGTGTGTGTTTATAGGTGGGGAAAGGTAGTGTGTGGTTATAGGGGTAGTGTGTGGTTATAGGGGGTAGTGTGTGGTTATAGCGGGGAAAGGTAGTGTGTGGTTATAGGGGAGGGGGTAGTGTGTGTTATAGGGGGGTAGTGTGTGGTTATAGTGGGGGGTAGTGTGTGGTTAGAGGGGGAAAGGTAGTGTGTGGTTATAGGGAGGGGGTAGTGTGTGGTTATAGGGGGGTAGTGTGTCGTTATAGGGGGGAAAGGTAGTGTGTGGTTATAGGGGGAAAGGTAGTGTGTGGTTATAGGGGGTAGTGTGTGGTTATAGGGGGTAGTGTGTGGTTATAGGGGGGTAGTGTGTGTTTATAGGGGGGAAAGGTAGTGTGTGGTTATGGGGGTAGTGTGTGGTTATGGGGGTAGTGTGTGGTTATAAGGGGAAAGGTAGTGTGTGGTTATAAGGGGGAAAGGTAGTGTGTAGTTTGTGGGGGTAGTGTGTGGTTATAGGGGGTAGTGTGTGGTTATAGGGGGGTAGTGTGTGGTTATAGGGGGGTAGTGTGTGGTTATAGGGGGGAACGGTAGTGTGTGGTTATAGGGGGGAAAGGTAGTGTGTGGTTATAGGGGGGAAAGGTAGTGTGTGGTTATGGGGGGAAAGGTAGTGTGTGGTTATGGGGGGAAAGGTAGTGTGTGGTTATAGGGGGGAAAGGTAGTGTGTGGTTATAGGGGGGAAAGGTAGTGTGTTTTATAGGGTGGGAAAGGTAGTGTGTGGTTATAGGGGGGGAAGGTAGTGTGTGGTTATAGGGGGTAGTGTGTGGTTATGGGGGGTAGTGTGTGGTTATAGAGGGGGAAAGGTAGTGTGTGGTTATAGGGGGGGGAAGGTTGTGGTTATAGGGGGTAGTGTGTGTGGTTATAGCGGGAAAGGTAGTGTGTGGTTATAGGGAGGGGGGTAGTGTGTGGTTATAGGGGGGTAGTGTGTGGTTATAGTGGGGGGTAGTGTGTGGTTAGAGGGGGAAAGGTAGTGTGTGGTTATAGGGAGGGGGTAGTGTGTGGTTATAGGGGGGTAGTGTGTCGTTATAGGGGGAAAGGTAGTGTGTGGTTATAGGGGGAAAGGTAGTGTGTGGTTATAGGGGGGGTGTGTGGTTATAGGGGGTAGTGTGTGGTTATAGGGGGGTAGTGTGTGTTTATAGGGGGAAAGGTAGTGTGTGGTTATGGGGGGTAGTGTGTGTTATGGGGGGGTAGTGTGTGGTTATAAGGGGAAAAGGTAGTGTGTGGTTATAAGGGAAAGGTAGTGTGTAGTTTTGTGGGGTAGTGTGTGGTTATAGGGGGTAGTGTGTGGTTATAGGGGGTAGTGTGTGGTTATAGGGGGGTAGTGTGTGGTTATAGGGGGGAAAGGTAGTGTGTGGTTATAGGGGGAAAGGTAGTGTGTGGTTATAGGGGGTAGTGTGTGGTTATAGGGGGGGAAAGGTAGTGTGTGGTTATAGGGGGAAAGGTAGTGTGTGGTTATAGGGGGGAAGGTAGTGTGTGGATATAGGGGGGTAGTGTGTGGTTATAGGGGGTAGTGTGTGTTTATAGGGGGAAAGGTAGTGTGTGGTTATGGGGGGGGGGGTTGTGTGTTGTTATAGGGGGTAGTGTGGTTATAGGGGGGAAAGGTAGTGTGTGGTTATAGGGGTGGGAAAGGTAGTGTGTGGTTATAGGGGGGAAGGTAGTGTGTGGTTATAGGGGGTAGTGTGTGGTTATGGGGGTAGTGTGTGGTTATAGGGGGAAAGGTAGTGTGTGTTTATAGGGTGGGAAAGGTAGTGTGTGGTTATAGGGGGAAGGTAGTGTGTGTTATAGGGGGTAGTGTGTGGTTATAGGGGGGTAGTGTGTGGTTATAGGGGGGAAAGGTAGTGTGTGGTTATAGAGGGGGAAAGGTAGTGTGTGGTTATAGGGGGAAAGGTAGTGTGTGGTTATAGGGGGTAGTGTGTGGTTATAGAGGGGGAAAGGTAGTGTGTGGTTATAGAGGGGGAAAGGTAGTGTGTGGTTATAGGGGGTAGTGTGTGGTTATAGGGGAAAGGTAGTGTGGTTATAGGGGGAAAGGTAGTGTGTGGTTATAGGGGGGAAAGGTAGTGTGGTTATAGGGGGTAGTGTGTGGTTATAGAGGGGAAAGGTAGTGTGTGGTTATAGAGGGGGAAAGGTAGTGTGTGGTTATAGGGGGGTAGTGTGTGGTTATGGGGGAAAGGTAGTGTGTGGTTATAGAGGGGGAAAGGTAGTGTGTGGTTATAGGGGGGAAGGTTGTGTGTGGTTATAGGGGGTAGTGTGTGGTTATGGGGGGAAAGGTAGTGTGTGGTTACAGGGGGGGAAAGGTAGTGTGTGGTTATAGGGGGGAAGGTAGTGTGTGATATAGGGGGTAGTGTGTGGTTATAGGGGGGTAGTGTGTGTTTATAGGGGGAAAGGTAGTGTGGTTATGGGGGGGGGGGGTGTGTGTTGTTATAGGGGGGTAGTGTGTGGTTATAGGGGGGAAAGGTAGTGTGTGGTTATAGGGGGAAAGGTAGTGTGTGGTTATAGGGGGGAAAGGTAGTGTGTGGTTATGGGGGGTAGTGTGTGGTTATAGGGGGGAAAGGTAGTGTGGTTATAGGGAGGGGGTAGTGTGGTTATAGAGGGGTTGTGTGGTTATAGGGGGTAGTGTGTAGTTATAGGGGGAAAGGTAGTGTGTGGTTATAGGGGGTAGTGTGTGGTTATAGGGGGAAGGTAGTGTGTGGCTATAGGGGGGTAGTGTGTGGTTATAGGGGGTAGTGTGTAGTTATAGGGTGGGGGGTAGTGTGTAGTTATAGGGGAAAGGTAGTGTGTGGTTATAGGGGGGGGGGGGGGTGGTGTGTGGTTATAGGGGGGGAAGGTAGTGTGTGGTTATAGGGGGGTAGTGTGTGGTTATAGGGGGTAGTGTGTAGTTATAGGGTGGGGGGTAGTGTGTAGTTATAGGGGGGGTAGTGTGTAGTTATAGGGGGAGAGGTAGTGTGTGGTTATAGGGAGAAAGGTACCTTTTGGGACACATCCTAAGTCAACTTGTCCCAGCTGGCAGAAAACAAATTCACAATGACCCACAATGTTGCTAAATATTATGTAGGTTGTGGTGCTGTGAATTTAAATATCACCATGGTTACTTCATACTGCACTAAACCCATCTGATGGGGAAACGTTTGTGTCAATTTTCAATTAAAAAAAAAAATATATATATATATATTAATTGAAAGCAGTAACTCCCCTCAATATACCATTAACATTGAATGACAATAAGAGACCAAGACAATTTATTCAAAATAGCTTCAGAAGTTTAATTTTAATGGTAAAATATGGATGTTTTGGAGATGAGGTTTTTATCCAACAGGGACGCTGCAGTATGTTGAATGTTTCAATATACAGTGCCTTGCGAAAGTATTCGGCCCCCTTGAACTTTGCGACCTTTTGCCACATTTCAGGCTTGTATTGTATTGGATTGTATTTTATCATCATTAGTTATTTAGGTCAACATTGGATCATTCAGAGATCCTCACTGAACTTCTGGAGAGAGTTTGCTGCACTGAAAGTAAAGGGGCTGAATAATTTTGCACGCCCAATTTTTCAGTTTTTGATTTATTAAAAAAGTTTGAAATATCCAATAAATGTCGTTCCACTTCATGATTGTGTCCCACTTGTTGTTGATTCTTCACAAAAAAATACAGTTTTATATCTTTATGTTTGAAGCCTGAAATGTGGCAAAAGATCGCAAAGTTCAAGGGGGCAAAATACTTTCGCAAGGCACTGTATATATAATTTTGTTTTCTCCCCAAAATCCAATCCTCTTATCAACCACTCCTTTGAATGTAATTGACAAAGATGCAATTTTTCCTTGTGTCTCCATCTCGTTCCGACTGGGCACACCAACGTGGGTTATATTAGGTTGAGACGTCGATCGATGAGAGTTCAACCTTGTATTCACACACTCAAAAAGACAGCCAGATGTTAGTTGAATTCCCAGGGTTTTATCACCATGCTATCAACCATATAAAAGCACAACCAAATACCAATGGGAAAAACCATGTCTGATTTTTTTTGTTGGGGGGGGGTTTTATAGTTCTCATCTAAATGAGTTATCACTGCACTTTCAACCATTTAAAAGCACAACAAAGTTCAAATGGGAAAAACCATGTCTGATTTTTTTGGGGGGGGTTTATAGTTCTCATCTAAATGAGTTATCACTGCACTTTCAACCATTTAAAAGCACAACAAAGTTCAAATGGGAAAAACCATGTCTGATTTTTTTGGGGGGGGGTTATAGTTCTCATCTAAATGAGTTATCACTGCACATTCAACCATTTAAAAGCACAACAAAGTTCAAATGGGAAAAACCATGTCTGATTTTTTTGGGGGGGGGGTTTATAGTTCTCATCTAAATGAGTTATCACTGCACATTCAACCATTTAAAAGCACAACAAAGTTCAATAAAAATTGGAATTAAAATGTCAGATTTAATTTAGTTATAGGATTTACTGTATGAATGTATTATCACTGTGCTTCATTCAATAGCAGAACCAAATCACCTGGATTGCAGCTAGGTGAGATTACATTAAACGTACATAGAGCAAGTGATCAATGCTGTTGGAGATTCTGCTGTGAACATCTCCACTGACCTACGACCTTTGCATGTGATCTTGAACATATACTACTACATAAGTAGACATTTACAGTTACAGTAACCTTAAAATTAATAACATAGCAAGTGATCAATGCAGTTTGAGATTTGGTACAGATTATTATAGCAATTGTGAACATCTCCACTGACCTACGACCTTAGCATGTCATCTTGAGCATTCGCGTATTCTATGATTACAATAAGAAGACACTCATAGTTACAGCAGGCTAACCTCAAAATGTCGACATGGATGAGTTAGTCATTTTTAAAGGTTGAATTAATACTGTTACATTAGTTTATCAGATATTCTTAACTTTATGCGGCTATTTACTGTTTTACAAAAGTAATATTGAATTGTGTTTGGCTGTTTTTGTGCCACTAGCTTTAATTCCAGTTTGTTAACAAATTACTAATTGATATGTTAGATTCACGTCTCAACATCTCAACCCCCCCCCCCAAAAAAATCCAAGTTAATTAATAATTACACCACATCAAATCAAACTTAATTTAAAGTTTGATTAAAATCCAACAAATCCATGTTTCATTTGTAGACAAACTGGAGCTATCCAAGTAGTAGATAAGATCTCCTTTAAATGTTGATATTTGGTTTTGTTGACAACCAAACACAATTCAATATCCAGTTTGTGTACAAAATTACTAATTGCTATGTTGTATTCACTTCTCCATCTCAGCCAACAGTCAAAGTAAAAAAAAACAGGACATTTAATGACATCTTTTTTGTTGCTATGGCAACTCATTAACCCCTACTGACCTTGGCATGTAAGGTTAAGATGATCATACGGATATGTATTAAGCACACACACTCGCACACACACACACACACACACACACACACACACACACACACACACACACACACACACACACACACACACACACACACACACACACACACACACACACACACACACACACACAGCCAGGTCTTTCTCTACCCATCACTCTGTCTTGGCAGAATGCATGGCTAAAAATGGTCCTGCATCACAACACAACAGACATACTACATAATCCCTGCAGTCAACAACAGACATACCACATAATCCCTGCAGTCAACAGTCAACAAATTACATACTACATAATCCCTGCAGTCAACAGTCAACAAATTACATACTACATAATCCCTGCAGTCAACAGTCAACAAAAGACATACTACATAATCCCTGCAGTCAACAGTCAACAACAGACATACTACATAATCCCTGCAGTCAACAGTCAACAACAGACATACCACATAATCCCTGCAGTCAACAGTCAACAAATTACATACTACATAATCCCTGCAGTCAACAGTCAACAAAAGACATACTACATAATCCCTGCAGTCAACAGTCAACAGCAGACATACCACATAATCCCTGCAGTCAACAGTCAACAAATTACATACTACATAATCCCTGCAGTCAACAGTCAACAAAAGACATACTACATAATCCCTGCAGTCAACAGTCAACGACAGACATACTACATAATCCCTGCAGTCAACAGTCAACAAAAGACATACCACATAATCCCTGCAGTCAACAGTCAACAAAAGACATACTACATAATCCCTGCAGTCAACAGTCAACAAATTACATACTACATAATCCCTGCAGTCAACAAATTACATACTACATAATCCCTGCAGTCAACAGTCAACAAATTACATACTACATAATCCCTGCAGTCAACAGTCAACAAAAGACATACTACATAATCCCTGCAGTCAACAGTCAACAAAAGACATACTACATAATCCCTGCAGTCAACAGTCAACAAAAGAATACTACATAATCCCTGCAGTCAACAACAGACATACTACATAATCCCTGAGGTCAACAGTCAACAACAGACATACTACATAATCCCTGCAGTCAACAGTCAACAAAAGACATACTACATAATCCCTGCAGTCAACAGTCAACAAAAGACATACTACATAATCCCTGCAGTCAACAGTCAACAAAAGAATACTACATAATCCCTGCAGTCAACAACAGACATACTACATAATCCCTGAGGTCAACAGTCAACAACAGACATACTACATAATCCCTGCAGTCAACAGTCAACAAAAGAATACTACATAATCCCTGCAGTCAACAACAGACATACTACATAATCCCTGCAGTCAACAGTCAACACTTTACATTGGTAATGGTTGCTCTCTCCTCTCTCTCTTTCCATTCTCTTGTGTCTCTCTTTCTCTCCTCTCTCTCTCTCTTCCTTATCTTCCTTCTCTCATTTTCCCTCTCTCTCTCTCCTCTGTCCTTCTCTCTCTCCTTCTCTGTCTCCTGACTGTGAGTCGTTAATGATTGATGCTACCGTATAAAGCCAGAATTAGCCTGATTAAGCATGCATAATGTATGATTTCCTTTCAGTCTTCGATGTTCTCTGAATGTGTTTGACATTTGCGCCGACTCAAACACACCAGCCATTTAGCCATGAGGGTGATGTAGTTTTTACTGGTTTCACAATGTTGCATAAAATTGTAGAGGGGCATAATCTCTCTTGTTGTTTGATACCGCCAGTACAAGACCTGGATCAATGGATCAATGTTCACAAGATCTTCTAGCAAAAGTGTACTTACACAAAAGCACATCCTTCATCTAAAGAATCTTCCTCTCCTCACACAGTCTCCTATATCTGCATAGTCTATCGAAGCTTCCTCTCCTCACACAGTCTACTATATCTGCATCCCTCGTATATAAAAAAGCTTCCTCCCCTCACACAGTCTCCTATAACTTCATCCCTAGTCCAAAGAAGCTTCCTTCCCTCACACAGTCTTCTATATCTTCATAGTCTATCGAAGCTTCCCCTCCTCACACAGTCTCCTATAACTTCATCCCTAGTCCAAAGAAGCTTCCTCCTCTCACACAGTCTCCTATATCGCCACAGTCCATAGAAGCTTCCTCTCCTATATCGTCACAGTCCATAGAAGCTTCCTCTCCTATATCGTCACAGTCCATAGAAGCTTCCTCTCCTATATCGTCACAGTCCATAGAAGCTTCCTCTCCTATATCGTCACAGTCCATAGCAGCTTCCTCTCCTATATCGTCACAGTCCATAGAAGCTTCCTCTCCTATATCGTCACAGTCCATAGAAGCTTCCTCTCCTATATCGTCACAGTCCATAGAAGCTTCCTCTCCTATATCGTCACAGTCCATAGAAGCTTCCTCTCCTATATCTTCATAGTCTATAAAAGCTTCCTCCCCTCACAGTCTCCTATATCACAGAACTTCCGGCGCCGACAGAGAAGGCCCCCTCGCTTCGCGTTCCTGGGAAACTATGCAGTATTTTGTTTTTTTAATGTGTTATTTCTTACGTTTTTTACCCCAGGAAATCTTAGGTTTTATTACATACAGCCAGGAGGAACTATTGGATATAAGAGCAACGTCAACTCACCAACATTACGACCAGGAATACGACTTTCCCAAAGCAGATCCTCTGTTTGGACCACCACCCAGGACAATGGATCAGATCCTCTGTTTTGCCCACCACCCAGGACAATGGATCGGATCCCAGCCGGCGACCCAAAACAACGACGCCACAGAAGGGGCAGACGGAGCGGTCTTCTGGTCAGGCTCCGTAGACGGGTACATCGCTCACCGCTCCCGAGTATACTACTCACCAACGTTGAGTCTCTTGACAACAAGGTAGACGAAATCCGAGCAAGGGTTGCCTTCCAGAGAGACATCAGAGATTGTAACATTCTCTGTTTCACGGAAACATGGCTCACTCAGGATACGTTATCAGAGTTGGTACAGCCACCTGGCTTCTTCGCACTGATAGAAACAAACATCTCTCTGGTAAGAAGAAGGGCGAGGGCGGTATGCCTTATGATTAATGAGTCGTGGTGTGATCATAACAACATACAGGAACCCAAGTCCTTTTGTTCACCTGACCTAGAATTCTTTACAATCAAATGCTGACCGCATTATCTACCAAAAGAATTCTCTTCGATTATAATCACAGCCGTGTATATCCCCCCCAAGCAGACACATCGATTTGCTTACCGCCCCAATAGGTCCACAAATGACGCAATCGCAATCACACTGCACACTGCCCTAACCCATCTGGACAAGAGGAATACCTATGTAAGAATGCTGTTCATCGACTACAGCTCAGCGTTAAACACCATAGTACCCTCCAAACTCATCATTAAGCTCGAGACCCTGGGTCTTGACACCGCTCTGTGCAATTTGGTCCTGGACTTCCTGACGGTGAGGGGAGGTAACAACATCTCCACCCTGCTGGTCCTCAACACTGGGGCCCCCCAAGGGCGTGTTCTCAGCCCTCTCCTGTACTCCCTGTTCACGCATGACTGCATTGTCATGCACACCTCTAACTCAATCATTAAGTTTGCAGACGACACTACAGATGTAGGCTTGATTACCAACAACGACGAGGCGGCCTACAGGTGAGGGCCCCTGGAGTGTGATGTCAGGAAAATAACCTCACATTCAATGTCAATAAAACAAAGGAGATGATCGTGGACTTCAGGAAACAGCAGAAGAAGCACCCCTATCCACACTGACGGGACAGTAGTGTAGAAGGTGGGAAGTTTTAAGTTCCTCGCGTACACATCACGGACAAACTGATATGGTCCACCCACACAGACAGCGTCGTGAAGAAGGCGCAGCAGCGCCTCTTCAACCTCAGGAGGCTGAAGAAATTCAGCTTGTCACCGAAAACACTCACAAACTTTTACAGATGCACAATCGAGAGCATCCTGTCGGGCTGTATCACCGCCTGGTACGGCAAGTGCTCCGCCCACAACCGTAAGGCTCTCCAGAGGGTAGTGAGGTCTGCACAACGCATCACCGGGGGCAAACTACCTGCCCTCCAGGACACCTACACCACCTGATGTCACAGGAAGGCCAAAAAGATCATCAAGAACAACAACCACCCGATCCACTGCCTGTTCACCCCGCTATCATCCAGAAGGCGAGGTCAGTACAGGTGCATCACAGCTTCTATCTCAAGGCCAACAGACTGTTAAACAGCCACCACTAACATTCAGTGGCTGCTGCCAACATACTGACTCAACTCCAGCCATTTTAATAATGGAAAAATTATGCAATAAATGTATCACTAGCCACTTTAAACAATGCCACTTTATATAATGTTTACATACCCTACATTACTCATCTCATATGTATAAACTGTACTCTATACCATCTACTGCATCTTGCCTATGCCTTTCGGCCATCGCTCATCCATATATTTTTATATACATATTTTTATTCATTCCTTTACACTTGTGTGTATAAGGTAGTTGTTGTGAAATTGTTAGGTTAGATTACTTGTTAGATATTACTGCATGGTCGGAACTAGAAGCACAAGCATTTCGCTACATTCACATTAATATCTGCTAATCATGTGTATGTGACAGTCTATGGAATCTTCCTCCTGTCACACAGTCTCCTATTTGTGGTTTGATCTGAAAACATTGGGTAGATGAATTCAATATAGCCAGTCTATTTGCGCCATCATGCCACCTCCTTGTCATGCCATGCTTGTCATATTTGGGTTGACAATGCCAATGGAGTTGGTGACAACACAAACAAGACCTGGGACCAGGCTAAAAGGAAACAGGACCTGGAACCAGGCTAAAAGCCGTATGGTAGATGGCTAAATGACGCCCACTGGGTATCACATCTAATTTCCCCTTTCAGGTATCCTGCACTCATTCAAAAAGCCTTCACGGCTGACCCTAGCCTGGAAGCCTTCACGGCTGACCCTAGCCTGGAAGCCTTCACGGCTGACCCTAGCCTGGAAGCCTTCACGGCTGACCCTAGCCTAGAAGCCTTCACGGCTGACCCTAGCCTAGAAGCCTTCACGGCTGACCCTAGCCTAGAAGCCTTCACGGCTGACCCTAGCCTAGAAGCCTTCACGGCTGACCCTAGCCTTTAGCCTTCACGGCTGACCCTAGCCTTTCACGGCTAACCCTAGCCTAGAAGCCCTCATGGCTGACCCTAGCCTAGAAGCCTTCACGGCTGACCCTAGCCTAGAAGCCCTCATGGCTGACCCTAGCCTAGAAGCCCTCACGGCTGACCCTAGCCTAGAAGCCCTCATGGCTGACCCTAGCCTAGAAGCCTTCACGGCTGACCCTAGCCTAGAAGCCCTCATGGCTGACCCTAGCCTAGAAGCCTTCACGGCTGACCTAGCCTGGAAGCCTTCACGGCTGACCCTGGCCTAGAAGCCTTCACGGCTGACCCTGGCCTAGAAGCCTTCACGGCTGACCCTAGCCTGGAAGCCTTCACGGCTGACCTTAGCCTGGAAGCCTTCACGGCTGACCCTAGCCTAGAAGCCTTCACGGCTGACCCTAGCCTAGAAGCCTTCACGGCTGACCCTAGCCTAGAAGCCTTCACGGCTGACCCTAGCCTGGAAGCCTTCACGGCTGACCCTAGCCTAGAAGCCTTCACGGCTGACCCTAGCCTAGAAGCCTTCACGGCTGACCCTAGCCTAGAAGCCTTCACGGCTGACCCTAGCCTAGAAGCCTTCACGGCTGACCCTAGCCTTTTAGCCTTCACGGCTGACCCTAGCCTGGAAGCCTTCACGGCTGACCCTAGCCTAGAAGCCCTCATGGCTGACCCTAGCCTAGAAGCCTTCACGGCTGACCCTAGCCTAGAAGCCCTCATGGCTGACCCTAGCCTAGAAGCCCTCACGGCTGACCCTAGCCTAGAAGCCCTCATGGCTGACCCTAGCCTAGAAGCCTTCACGGCTGACCCTAGCCTAGAAGCCCTCATGGCTGACCCTAGCCTAGAAGCCTTCACGGCTGACCCTAGCCTGGAAGCCTTCACGGCTGACCCTGGCCTAGAAGCCTTCACGGCTGACCCTGGCCTAGAAGCCTTCACGGCTGACCCTAGCCTGGAAGCCTTCACGGCTGACCTTAGCCTGGAAGCCTTCACGGCTGACCCTAGCCTAGAAGCCTTCACGGCTGACCCTAGCCTAGAAGCCTTCACGGCTGACCCTAGCCTAGAAGCCTTCACGGCTGACCCTAGCCTAGAAGCCTTCACGGCTGACCCTAGCCTGGAAGCCTTCACGGCTGACCCTAGCCTAGAAGCCTTCACGGCTGACCCTAGCCTAGAAGCCTTCACGGCTGACCCTAGCCTAGAAGCCTTCACGGCTGACCCTAGCCTAGAAGCCTTCACGGCTGACCCTAGCCTAGAAGCCTTCACGGCTCACCCTAGCCAAGAAGCCTTCATGGCTGACCCTAGCCTAGAAGCCTTCACGGCTGACCCTAGCCTAGAAGCCTTCACGGCTGACCCTAGCCTAGAAGCCTTCACGGCTGACCCTAGCCTAGAAGCCTTCACGGCTGACCCTAGCCTAGAAGCCTTCACGGCTGACCCTAGCCTGGAAGCCTTCACGGCTGACCCTAGCCTGGAAGCCTTCACGGCTGACCTAGCCTGGAAGCCTTCACGGCTGACCCTAGCCTGGAAGCCTTCACGGCTGACCCTAGCCTGGAAGCCTTCACGGCTGACCCTAGCCTAGAAACCCTCACGGCTGACCCTAGCCTAGAAGCCTTCACGGCTGACCCTAGCCTAGAAACCCTCACGGCTGACCCTAGCCTAGAAACCCTCACGGCTGACCCTAGCCTAGAAGCCTTCACGGCTGACCCTAGCCAAGAAGCCTTCACGGCTGACCCTAGCCTAGAAGCCTTCACGGCTGACCCTAGCCTAAAACCCTTCACGGCTGACCCTAGCCTAGAAGCCTTCACGGCTGACCCTAGCCAAGAAGCCTTCACGGCTGACCCTAGCCTAGAAGCCTTCACGGCTGACCCTAGCCTGGGAAGCCTTCACGGCTGACCCTAGCCTAGAAGCCTTCATGGCTGACCCTAGCCTAGAAGCCTTCACGGCTGACCCTAGCCTAGAAACCCTCATGGCTGACCCTAGCCAAGAAGCCTTCACGGCTGACCCTAGCCTAGAAGCCTTCACGGCTGACCCTAGCCTAGAAGCCTTCACGGCTGACCCTAGCCTAGAAGCCTTCATGGCTGACCCTAGCCTAGAAGCCTTCACGGCTGACCCTAGCCTAGAAGCCTTCAAGGCTGACCCTAGCCTAGAAGCCTTCACGGCTGACCCTAGCCTAGAAGCCTTCACGGCTGACCCTAGCCTAGAAGCCTTCATGGCTGACCCTAGCCTAGAAGCCTTCACGGCTGACCCTAGCCTAGAAGCCTTCACGGCTGACCCTAGCCTAGAAGCCTTCACGGCTGACCCTAGCCTAGAAGCCTTCACGGCTGACCCTAGCCTAGAAGCCTTCACGGCTGACCCTAGCCTGGAAGCCCTCACGGCTGACCCTAGCCTTTTAGCCTTCACGGCTGACCCTAGCCTAGAAGCCTTCACGGCTGACCCTAGCCTAGAAGCCTTCACGGCTGACCCTAGCCTTTTAGCCTTCACGGCTGACCCTAGCCTAGAAGCCTTCACGGCTGACCCTAGCCTAGAAACCCTCATGGCTAACCCTAGCCTAGAAGTCCTCACAGCTGACCCTAGCCTAGAAACCCTCATGGCTAACCCTAGCCTAGAAACCCTCATGGCTAACCCTAGCCTAGAAGCCTTCACGGCCTACCCTAGCCTAGAAACCCTCATGGCTAACCCTAGCCTGGAAGCCCTCAAGGCTGACCCTAGCCTAGAAACCCTCATGGCTAACCCTAGCCTAGAAGCCTTCACGGCTGACCCTAGCCTAGACACCCTCATGGCTAACCCTAGCCTGGAAGCCCTCAAGGCTGACCCTAGCCTAGAAACCCTCATGGCTAACCCTAGCCTAGAAGCCTTCACGGCTGACCCTAGCCTAGAAGCCTTCACGGCTGACCCTAGCCTGGAAGCCCTCAAGGCTGACCCTAGCCTAGAAACCCTCATGGCTAACCCTAGCCTAGAAGTCCTCACAGCTGACCCTAGCCTAGAAACCCTCATGGCTAACCCTAGCCTAGAAGTCCTCACAGCTGACCCTAGCCTAGAAACCCTCATGGCTAACCCTAGCCTGGAAGCTTTTCAGGTCAAATGTCTAGTAGTGCCTACCCCACATCACACTGTTCATTGATTCTCCAGTCCGCCCTGGGGCTTCTGCAATGAAGCCAGTCTTGGGGGGGGGGGTCAGATGAGGCCTGTGCATGTGTGTAGCTACATTAGTCATTGTCAATATTGGAAATCCTTATTTGCTTTGCTGAATGGATACTGTGCTGCTGCCGGATCCAACAGACTGGCTACTGGCTTATCCAACGGACTGGCTACTGACTGATCCAACAGACTGGCTACTGGCTGATCCAGCAGACTGGGTACTGGCTGATCCAGCAGACTGGGCACTGGCTGATCCAGCAGACTGGGTACTGGCTGATCTAACAGACTGGCTACTGGCTGATTCAACAGACTGGGCACTGGCTGATCCAGCAGACTGGCTACTGGCTGATCCAGCAGACTGGCTACTGGCTGATCCAGCAGACTGGCTACTGGCTGATCCAGCAGACTGGCTACTGGCTGATCCAACAGACTGGCTACTGGCTGATCCAACAGACTGGCTACTGGCTGATCCAGCAGACTGGCTACTGGCTGATCCAACAGACTGGCTACTGGCTGATCCAACAGACTGGCTACTGTATGATCCAACAGACTGGCTACTGACTGATCCAACAGACTGGCTACTGACTGATCCAGCAGACTGGCTACTGACTGATCCAGCAGACTGGCTACTGGCTGATCCAACAGACTGGGTACTGGCTGATCCAACAGACTGGGTACTGACTGATCCAACAGACTGGCTACTGACTGATCCAGCAGACTGGCTACTGACTGATCTAACAGACTGGCTACTGGCTGATCCAACAGACTGGGTACTGGCTGATCCAACAGACTGGCTACTGGCTGATCCAACAGACTGGCTACTGGCTGATCCAGCAGACTGGCTACTGGCTGATCCAGCAGACTGGCTACTGGCTGATCCAACAGACTGGGTACTGGCTGATCCAACAGACTGGGTACTGACTGATCCAACAGACTGGCTACTGACTGATCCAGCAGACTGGCTACTGACTGATCTAACAGACTGGCTACTGGCTGATCCAACAGACTGGGTACTGGCTGATCCAACAGACTGGCTACTGGCTGATCCAACAGACTGGCTACTGGCTGATCCAACAGACTGGCTACTGGCTAATCCAGCAGACTGGCTACTGGCTGATACAACAGACTGGCTACTGGCTGATCCAACAGACTGGGTACTGACTGATCCAACAGACTGGCTACTGACTGATCCAACAGACTGGCTACTGTATGATCCAACAGACTGGCTACTGACTGATCCAACAGACTGGCTACTGGCTGATCCAGCAGACTGGCTACTGACTGATCCTGCAGACTGGCTACTGACTGATCTAACAGACTGGCTACTGGCTGATCCAACAGACTGGGTACTGGCTGATCCAACAGACTGGCTACTGGCTGATCCAACAGACTGGGTACTGGCTGATCCAACAGACTGGCTACTGGCTGATCCAACAGACTGGGTACTGGCTGATCCAACAGACTGGCTACTGGCTGATCCAACAGACTGGCTACTGTATGATCCAACAGACTGGCTACTGACTGATCCAACAGACTGGCTACTGACTGATCCAGCAGACTGGCTACTGACTGATCCAACAGACTGGCTACTGGCTGATCCAACAGACTGGGTACTGGCTGATCCAACAGACTGGCTACTGGCTGATCCAACAGACTGGCTACTGGCTGATCCAACAGACTGGCTACTGGCTGATCCAACAGACTGGCTACTGGCTGATCCAGCAGACTGGCTACTGGCTGATACAGCAGACTGGTTACTGGCTGATCCAACAGACTGGCTACTGGCTGATCCAACAGACTGGCTACTGACTGATCCAACAGACTGGCTACTGGCTGATCCAACGGACTGGGTACTGGCTGATCCAACAGACTGGCTACTGACTGATCCAACAGACTGGCTACTGACTGATCCAGCAGACTGGCTACTGACTGATCTAACAGACTGGCTACTGGCTGATCCAACAGACTGGCTGGCTGATCCAACAGACTGGCTACTGGCTGATCCAACAGACTGGCTACAGATCCAACAGACTGGCTACTGGCTGATCCAACAGACTGGCTGCTGTCTGATCCAACAGACTGGCTACTGGCTGATCCAACAGACTGGCTACTGACTGATCCAACAGACTGGCTACTGGCTGATCCAACAGACTGGGTACTGGCTGATCCAACAGACTGGCTACTGGCTGATCCAACAGACTGGCTACTGGCTGATCCAACAGACTGGCTACTGGCTGATCCAACAGACTGGCTACTGGCTGATCCAACAGACTGGCTACTGGCTGATCCAGCAGACTGGCTACTGGCTGATCCAGCAGACTGGTTACTGGCTGATCCAACAGACTGGCTACTGGCTGATCCAACAGACTGGCTACTGACTGATCCAACAGACTGGCTACTGGCTGATCCAACAGACTGGGTACTGGCTGATCCAACAGACTGGGTACTGACTGATCCAACAGACTGGCTACTGACTGATCCAGCAGACTGGCTACTGACTGATCCAACAGACTGGCTACTGGCTGATCCAACAGACTGGGTACTGGCTGATCCAACAGACTGGCTACTGGCTGATCCAACAGACTGGCTACTGTCTGATCCAACAGACTGGCTACTGGCTGATCCAACAGACTGGCTACTGTCTGATCCAACAGACTGGCTACTGGCTGATCCAACAGACTGGCTACTGACTGATCCAACAGACTGGCTACTGACTGATCCAACAGACTGGCTACTGACTGATCCAACAGACTGGCTACTGACTGATCCAACAGACTGGCTACTGACTGATCCAACAGACTGGGTACTGACTGATCCAACAGACTGGCTACTGGCTAATCCAACAGACTGGCTACTGGCTGATCCAACAGACTGGCTACTGGCTGATCCAACAGACTGGCTACTGGCTGATCCAACAGACTGGCTACTGGCTGATCCAACAGACTGGCTACTGGCTAATCCAACAGACTGGCTACTGGCTGATCCAACAGACTGGCTACTGACTGATCCAACAGACTGGCTACTGGCTGATCCAGCAGACTGGCTACTGGCTGATCCAACAGACTGGCTACTGGCTGATCCAACAGACTGGGTACTGGCTGATCCAACAGACTGGGTACTGACTGATCCAGCAGACTGGCTACTGACTGATCCAGCAGACTGGCTACTGGCTGATCCAACAGACTGGCTACTGACTGATCCAACAGACTGGCTACTGGCTGATCCAACAGACTGGCTACTGGCTGATCCAACAGACTGGGCACTGGCTGATCCAACAGACTGGGTACTGGCTGATCCAACAGACTGGCTACTGGCTGATCCAACAGACTGGCTACTGTCTGATCCAACAGACTGGCTACTGACTCATCCAACAGACTGGCTACTGACTGATCCAGCAGACTGGCTACTGACTGATCCAACAGACTGGCTACTGGCTGATCCAACAGACTGGGTACTGGCTGATCCAACAGACTGGCTACTGGCTGATCCAACAGACTGGCTACTGGCTGATCCAGCAGACTGGCTACTGGCTGATCCAGCAGACTGGCTACTGGCTGATCCAGCAGACTGGCTACTGGCTGATCCAACAGACTGGCTACTGGCTGATCCAGCAGACTGGCTACTGGCTGATCCAACAGACTGGCTACTGGCTGATCCAACAGACTGGCTTCTGACTGATCCAACAGACTGGCTACTGGCTGATCCAACAGACTGGCTACTGGCTGATCCAACAGACTGGCTACTGGCTGATCCAGCAGACTGGCTACTGGCTGATCCAACAGACTGGCTACTGGCTGATCCAGCAGACTGGCTACTGGCTGATCCAACAGACTGGCTACTGGCTGATCCAACAGACTGGCTACTGACTGATCCAACAGACTGGCTACTGACTGATCCAACAGACTGGCTACTGGCTAATCCAACAGACTGGCTACTGGCTGATCCAACAGACTGGCTACTGGCTGATCCAACAGACTGGCTACTGGCTGATCCAACAGACTGGCTACTGGCTGATCCAACAGACTGGCTACTGGCTAATCCAACAGACTGGCTACTGGCTGATCCAACAGACTGGCTACTGACTGATCCAACAGACTGGCTACTGACTGATCCAACAGACTGGCTACTGGCTGATCCAGCAGACTGGCTACTGGCTGATCCAACAGACTGGCTACTGGCTGATCCAACAGACTGGGTACTGGCTGATCCAACAGACTGGGTACTGACTGATCCAGCAGACTGGCTACTGACTGATCCAACAGACTGGCTACTGGCTGATCCAACAGACTGGGTACTGGCTGATCCAACAGACTGGCTACTGGCTGATCCAACAGACTGGCTACTGGCTGATCCAGCAGACTGGCTACTGGCTGATCCAGCAGACTGGCTACTGGCTGATCCAGCAGACTGGCTACTGGCTGATCCAACAGACTGGCTACTGACTGATCCAACAGACTGGCTACTGACTGATCCAACAGACTAGCTACTGGCTGATCCAGCAGACTGGCTACTGGCTGATCCAACAGACTGGCTACTGGCTGATCCAACAGACTGGGTACTGGCTGATCCAACATACTGGCTACTGACTGATCCAGCAGACTGGCTACTGACTGATCCAACAGACTGGCTACTGGCTGATCCAACAGACTGGGTACTGGCTGATCCAACAGACTGGCTACTGGCTGATCCAACAGACTGGCTACTGGCTGATCCAGCAGACTGGCTACTGGCTGATCCAGCAGACTGGCTACTGGCTGATCCAGCAGACTGGCTACTGGCTGATCCAACAGACTGGCTACTGACTGATCCAACAGACTGGCTACTGGCTGATCCAACAGACTGGCTACTGGCTGATCCAACAGACTGGGCACTGGCTGATCCAACAGACTGGGTACTGGCTGATCCAACAGACTGGCTACTGGCTGATCCAACAGACTGGCTACTGTCTGATCCAACAGACTGGCTACTGACTCATCCAACAGACTGGCTACTGACTGATCCAGCAGACTGGCTACTGACTGATCCAACAGACTGGCTACTGGCTGATCCAACAGACTGGGTACTGGCTGATCCAACAGACTGGCTACTGGCTGATCCAACAGACTGGCTACTGGCTGATCCAGCAGACTGGCTACTGGCTGATCCAGCAGACTGGCTACTGGCTGATCCAGCAGACTGGCTACTGGCTGATCCAACAGACTGGCTACTGGCTGATCCAGCAGACTGGCTACTGGCTGATCCAACAGACTGGCTACTGGCTGATCCAACAGACTGGCTTCTGACTGATCCAACAGACTGGCTACTGGCTGATCCAACAGACTGGCTACTGGCTGATCCAACAGACTGGCTACTGGCTGATCCAGCAGACTGGCTACTGGCTGATCCAACAGACTGGCTACTGGCTGATCCAGCAGACTGGCTACTGGCTGATCCAACAGACTGGCTACTGGCTGATCCAACAGACTGGCTACTGACTGATCCAACAGACTGGCTACTGACTGATCCAACAGACTGGCTACTGGCTAATCCAACAGACTGGCTACTGGCTGATCCAACAGACTGGCTACTGGCTGATCCAACAGACTGGCTACTGGCTGATCCAACAGACTGGCTACTGGCTGATCCAACAGACTGGCTACTGGCTAATCCAACAGACTGGCTACTGGCTGATCCAACAGACTGGCTACTGACTGATCCAACAGACTGGCTACTGACTGATCCAACAGACTGGCTACTGGCTGATCCAGCAGACTGGCTACTGGCTGATCCAACAGACTGGCTACTGGCTGATCCAACAGACTGGGTACTGGCTGATCCAACAGACTGGGTACTGACTGATCCAGCAGACTGGCTACTGACTGATCCAACAGACTGGCTACTGGCTGATCCAACAGACTGGGTACTGGCTGATCCAACAGACTGGCTACTGGCTGATCCAACAGACTGGCTACTGGCTGATCCAGCAGACTGGCTACTGGCTGATCCAGCAGACTGGCTACTGGCTGATCCAGCAGACTGGCTACTGGCTGATCCAACAGACTGGCTACTGACTGATCCAACAGACTGGCTACTGACTGATCCAACAGACTAGCTACTGGCTGATCCAGCAGACTGGCTACTGGCTGATCCAACAGACTGGCTACTGGCTGATCCAACAGACTGGGTACTGGCTGATCCAACAGACTGGCTACTGACTGATCCAGCAGACTGGCTACTGACTGATCCAACAGACTGGCTACTGGCTGATCCAACAGACTGGGTACTGGCTGATCCAACAGACTGGCTACTGGCTGATCCAACAGACTGGCTACTGGCTGATCCAGCAGACTGGCTACTGGCTGATCCAGCAGACTGGCTACTGGCTGATCCAACAGACTGGCTACTGGCTGATCCAGCAGACTGGCTACTGGCTGATCCAACAGACTGGCTACTGGCTGATCCAACAGACTGGCTACTGACTGATCCAACAGACTGGCTACTGGCTGATCCAACAGACTGGCTACTGGCTGATCCAACAGACTGGCTACTGGCTGATCCAGCAGACTGGCTACTGGCTGATCCAACAGACTGGCTACTGGCTGATCCAACAGACTGGCTACTGACTGATCCAACAGACTGGCTACTGGCTGCCATGTAACATAAACAAACAGTGGTGGTTTTGTTCTCCTGCAGGTCAAGCTACATTTGTCCAGGGCCCTATGGGGTAAGTAGTACACTACTTTTTCACAGGGCCCTATGGGGTAAGTAGGGCCCTGGGCAAAAGTAGTGCACTCCATAGGGAATAGTGTTCCATTTAGGATGCAGACTTTTCTCCTCCACCTTTGCATACTATTATCTTTCTGACCTTGAATGGAGGTGTGCATCTTTCTCCTGGCCAGGGGTGGAGAGGAAGACATTCATTTTGACAAAAGTGTCAAAAGTGTATAATTCCGGGCGATTTTATCTACCAGCTCTCTTTATCAGACGTTAATTTTCAAAGTGTTTAAGGTTAGGGTCAGGCATTAACTCTGAATGGTTAAGGTATTAACTCTGGATGGTTAAGGTCAGGCATTAACTCTGAATGGTTAAGGTATTAACTCTGGATGGTTAAGGTCAGGCATTAACTCTGAATGGTTAAGGCATTAACTCTGAATGGTTAAGGTCAGCCATTAACTCTGACTGGTTAAGGTTAGACATTAACTCTGAATGGTTAAGGTCAGGCATTAACTCTGAATGGTTAAGGTCAGGCAATAACTCTGAATGGTTAAGGTCAGGCATTAACTCTGAATGGTTAAGGTCAGGCATTAACTCTGAATGGTTAAGGTCAGGCATTAACTCTGAATGGTTAAGGTATTAACTCTGAATGGTTAAGGTATTAACTCTGAATGGTTAAGGTCAGGCATTAACTCTGAATGGTTAAGGCATTAACTCTGAATGGTTAAGGTCAGGCATTAACTCTGACTGGTTAAGGTTAGACATTAACTCTGAATGGTTAAGGTCAGGCATTAACTCTGAATGGTTAAGGTCAGGCATTAACTCTGAATGGTTAAGGTCAGGTATTAACTCTGAATGGTTAAGGTCAGGCATTAACTCTGACTGGTTAAGGTTAGACATTAACTCTGAATGGTTAAGGTCAGGCATTAACTCTGAATGGTTAAGGTCAGGCATTAACTCTGAATGGTTAAGGTCAGGCATTAACTCTGAATGGTTAAGGTCAGGTATTAACTCTGAATGGTTAAGGTATTAACTCTGAATGGTTAAGGTCAGGCATTAACTCTGAATGGTTAAGGTCAGGCATTAACTCTGAATGGTTAAGGTCAGGCATTAACTCTGAATGGTTAAGGTCAGGCATTAACTCTGAATGGTTAAGGTCAGGTATTAACTCTGAATGGTTAAGGTATTAACTCTGAATGGTTAAGGTCAGGCATTAACTCTGAATGGTTAAGGTATTAACTCTGAA
Source organism: Oncorhynchus masou masou (assembly GCF_036934945.1). Lineage (NCBI taxonomy): Eukaryota > Metazoa > Chordata > Actinopteri > Salmoniformes > Salmonidae > Oncorhynchus > Oncorhynchus masou. The sequence goes on along the minus strand of NW_027009141.1, from coordinate 24,657 downwards.
TGGTTAAGGTATTAACTCTGAATGGTTAAGGTCAGGCATTAACTCTGAATGGTTAAGGTCAGGCATTAACTCTGAATGGTTAAGGTATTAACTCTGAATGGTTAAGGTCAGGGTTAAGGCTTAAAACCAAAATATCAACCATTTATTTTTATATCGTTGGATTCGAACTTGTAACCTCAGGATTCAGAGCTCAATGTTGTCCCAGGTGTCCGATTTCCACGTCATCTCCTGACGTCTCTCGACTTCTACAACCCTGCCGGGCGAGGGTTTTTAAAGGTCACCATGTAAGGTACATTATCTCAGCCTCGGGAAGTGTCTATGATCCCCGTAACATGAAATGTACTGAAACAGAAAGGAGTGGTGCTCCTCGGCCGGACAGTAATGGATGGGAGACATTATTAACGCAATCACTTAGGTCAATTCCTACTGGTCCGATTAGGTCACATTAATATCATCGATAGAGAGCTCACCATCCACTCTATCCTACTTCCCGACATCCGTTCCCGTCTGCGTCCCTATTCCCTCCACGTTTCAGGGAAGATGGGAGCCCTTTGGGACACAGACTCAGTTGGAAGTTGGAAGCAGATAATTCCAATAATGTTAAAATCACGTCATTCATCAGCTTCATTCCCTGCTGTGGTTCTGCTTAAGTATTTGCGGCTGTATCTTAGCAACAGCAGCAAGAAAGACACACAGAGGAATGAGAGAAAGATGGAGAGAGAGAGATGGATGAGGAGAGAGAGAAAGAGACAAGGAGAGAGAGAGAGAAAGAGACGAGAGAGAGAGACAAGGAGAGAAAGAAAGAGACAAGGAGAGAGAGAGACAAGGAGAGAGAGAGAGAGAAAGAGACAAGGAGAGAGAGAAAGAGAAAGAGAAAGAGAGAAGAGGGACAGACAGGCTATGTCCATGCTGCCCACAAAATGAGGTGGAAACTGAGCTGCACTTCCTAACCTCCTGTCCAACGTATGACCATATTAGAGACAAATATTTCCCTCAGATTACACAGATACACAAAGAATTCGAAAACAAAATCCAATTTTGATAAACTCCCATATCTATTGGGTGAAATTCCACAGTGTGACATCACAGCAGCAATGTTTGTGACCTGATGCCACAAGAAAAGGGCAACCAGTAACGAACAAACACCATTCTTTATACAACCTATATTTATTTATTTAAACTATTTAGACAGCATTACAACACTGTAATATAGACATAATATGACATTTGAAATGTCTTTATTTTGGAACTTTTGTGAATGTTTAATGTATTGTTTATTTCACTAAGCGTTTATTATCTATTTCACTCCCTTCGGCAATGTAAACATGTGTTTCCCATGTCAATAAAGCCCCTTAACATTGACATTTAATTGAGAGAGAGACAGAGAGAGAAAGAGCAAGACAGACAGACATGACACAGGGTCTGCTGTGGTACATAGTGCACAGGGTCTGCTGTGGTGCATAGTGCATAGGGTCTGCTGTGGTACATAGTGCACAGGGTCAGCTGTGGTACATAGTGCACAGGGCCTGCTGTGGTACATAGTGCACAGGGTCTGTTTGTACATGCTGTGGTACATAGTGCACAGGGCCTGCTGTGGTACATCGCGCACAGGGTCTGCTGTGTTACATAGCACACAGGGTCTGCTGTGGTACATAGCACACAGGGTCTGCTGTGGTGCATAGTGCACAGGGTCTGTTTGTACATGCTGTAGCACATAGTGCACAGGGTCTGCTGTGGTACATAGCACACAGGGTCTGCTGTGGTACATAGTGCACAGGGTCTGCTGTGGTACATAGTGTAAACACAGATTGGCCTCTCCAAGCTTAAAGAAGCCCTGTCAGAGTTGATGTTGTCACAGCCAGGGTTCCTTAAAGGGGCACTGTCAGAGTTGATGATGTCACAGACAGGGTTCCTTAAAGGGGCACTGTCAGAGTTGATGATGTCACAGACAGGGTTCCTTAAAGGGGCACTGTCAGAGTTGATGTTGTCACAGCCAGGGTTACTTAAAGGGGCACTGTCAGAGTTGATGATGTCACAGACAGGGTTCCTTAAAGGGGCACTGTCAGAGTTGATGATGTCACAGACAGGGTTCCTTAAAGGGGCACTGTCAGAGTTGATGATGTCACAGACAGGGTTCCTTAAAGGGGCACTGTCAGA
>NW_027009141.1:0-15000 GCF_036934945.1 Oncorhynchus masou masou | reverse complement strand
TCCTCAAATTTCCGAAGTGGTCCTCCATCCAGCTGTGCCATGCTCCATCACCCATAATCACAACATAAGACCCATGCCATCTGCTAAGCCGTGCCTAGAGGGGTTATCATTTATCTGACTGGCCCCCCCCCCTCCCCCCGCCGCCCCCTGGAGATGACATCCATCCCAATAATGAATGAGATTATCATGCTGTTAGTTGTAGAAGAGGCTATAACCCCAGAGGCTAGAAAGGCTAAGACAACCCACTGACTGCGTCAGTGTCTTGCCGCCAATAGCGGAGATATTGGATACTACAACATTAGCGTCTCGAACATGATTAGTGGCACGACGGTCTAATCTAATGACCAGGGCTGTACTGGAGTCTACTGACTGACTGGGTCTAACCTACTGTACTGGAGTCTACTGACTGACTGGGTCTAACCTACTGTACTGGAGCCTACTGACTGACTGGGTCTAACCTACTGTACTGGAGTCTACTGACTGACTGGGTCTAACCTACTGTATTGGAGTCTACTGACTGACTGGGTCTAACCTACTGTACTGGAGCCTACTGACTGACTGGGTCTAACCTACTGTACTGGAGTCTACTGACTGACTGGGTCTAACCTACTGTACTGGAGTCTACTGACTGACTGGGTCTAACCTACTGTACTGGAGCCTACTGACTGACTGGGTCTAATCTACTGTACTGGAGCCTACTGACTGACTGGGTCTAACCTACTGTACTGGAGTCTACTGACTGACTGGGTCTAACCGACTGTACTGGAGTCTACTGACTGCCTGGGTCTAACCGACTGTACTGGAGTCTACTGACTGCCTGGGTCTAACCGACTGTACTGGAGTCTACTGACTGCCTGGGTCTAACCTACTGTACTGGAGTCTACTGACTGACTGGGTCTAACCTACTGTACTGGAGTCTACTGACTGACTGGGTCTAACCTACTGTACTGGAGTCTACTGACTGACTGGGTCTAACCTACTGTACTGGAGCCTACTGACTGACTGGGTCTAACCTACTGTACTGGAGCCAACTGACTGACTGGGTCTAACCTACTGTACTGGAGTCTACTGACTGACTGGGTCTAACCTACTGTACTGGAGTCTACTGACTGACTGGGTCTAACCTACTGTACTGGAGCCTACTGACTGACTGGGTCTAACCTACTGTACTGGAGCCTACTGACTGACTGGGTCTAACCTACTGTATTGGAGTCTACTGACTGACTGGGTCTAACCTACTGTACTGGAGCCTACTGACTGACTGGGTCTAACCTACTGTACTGGAGCCTACTGACTGACTGGGTCTAACCTACTGTACTGGAGTCTACTGACTGACTGGGTCTAACCTACTGTACTGGAGCCTACTGACTGACTGGGTCTAACCTACTGTACTGGAGTCTACTGACTGACTGGGTCTAACCTACTGTACTGGAGTCTACTGACTGACTGGGTCTAACCTACTGTACTGGAGTCTACTGACTGACTGGGTCTAACCTACTGTACTGGAGCCTACTGACTGACTGGGTCTAACCTACTGTACTGGAGCCTACTGACTGACTGGGTCTAACCTACTGTACTGGAGCCTGCTGACTGACTGGGTCTAATCTACTGTACTGGAGCCTACTGACTGACTGGGTCTAACCTACTGTACTGGAGTCTACTGACTGACTGGGTCTAACCTACTGTACTGGAGTCTACTGACTGACTGGGTCTAACCTACTGTACTGGAGCCTACTGACTGACTGGGTCTAACCTACTGTACTGGAGTCTACTGACTGACTGCGTCTAACCTACTGTACTGGAGTCTACTGACTGACTGGGTCTAACCTACTGTACTGGAGCCTACTGACTGACTGGGTCTAACCTATTGTACTGGAGTCTACTGACTGACTGGGTCTAACCTACTGTACTGGAGTCTACTGACTGACTGGGTCTAACCTACTGTACTGGAGTCTACTGACTGACTGGGTCTAACCTACTGTACTGGAGTCTACTGACTGACTGGGTCTAACCTACTGTACTGGAGCCTACTGACTGACTGGGTCTAACCTACTGTACTGGAGCCAACAGACTCACTGGGTCTAACCTACTGTACTGGAGTCTACTGACTGACTGGGTCTAACCTATTGTACTGGAGCCTACTGACTGACTGGGTCTAACCTACTGTACTGGAGTCTACTGACTGACTGGGTCTAACCTACTGTACTGGAGTCTACTGACTGACTGGGTCTAACCTACTGTACTGGAGTCTACTGACTGACTGGGTCTAACCTACTGTACTGGAGTCTACTGACTGACTGGGTCTAACCTACTGTACTGGAGTCTACTGACTGACTGGGTCTAACCTACTGTACTGGAGCCTACTGACTGACTGGGTCTAACCTACTGTACTGGAGCCAACAGACTCACTGGGTCTAACCTACTGTACTGGAGTCTACTGACTGACTGGGTCTAACCTATTGTACTGGAGCCTACTGACTGACTGGGTCTAACCTACTGTACTGGAGTCTACTGACTGACTGGGTCTAACCTACTGTACTGGAGTCTACTGACTGACTGGGTCTAACCTACTGTACTGGAGTCTACTGACTGACTGGGTCTAACCTACTGTACTGGAGTCTACTGACTGACTGGGTCTAACCTACTGTACTGGAGCCTACTGACTGACTGGGTCTAACCTACTGTACTGGAGCCTACTGACTGACTGGGTCTAACCTACTGTACTGGAGTCTACTGACTGACTGGGTCTAACCTACTGTACTGGAGCCTACTGACTGACTGGGTCTAACCTACTGTACTGGAGTCTACTGACTGACTGGGTCTAACCTACTGTACTGGAGTCTACTGACTGACTGGGTCTAACCTACTGTACTGGAGCCTACTGACTGACTGGGTCTAACCTACTGTACTGGAGCCTACTGACTGACTGGGTCTAACCTACTGTACTGGAGCCTACTGACTGACTGGGTCTAACCTACTGTACTGGAGCCTACTGACTGACTGGGTCTAACCTACTGTACTGGAGTCTACTGACTGACTGGGTCTAACCTACTGTACTGGAGCCTACTGACTGACTGGGTCTAACCTACTGTACTGGAGCCTACTGACTGACTGGGTCTAACCTACTGTACTGGAGCCTACTGACTGACTGGGTCTAACCTACTGTACTGGAGTCTACTGACTGACTGGGTCTAACCTACTGTATTGGAGCCTACTGACTGACTGGGTCTAACCTACTGTACTGGAGTCTACTGACTGACTGGGTCTAACCTACTGTACTGGAGTCTACTGACTGACTGGGTCTAACCTACTGTACTGGAGTCTACTGACTGACTGGGTCTAACCTACTGTACTGGAGCCTACTGACTGACTGGGTCTAACCTACTGTACTGGAGCCTACTGACTGACTGGGTCTAACCTACTGTACTGGAGCCTACTGACTGACTGGGTCTAACCTACTGTACTGGAGTCTACTGACTGACTGGGTCTAACCTACTGTACTGGAGTCTACTGACTGACTGGGTCTAACCTACTGTACTGGAGCCTACTGACTGACTGGGTCTAACCTACTGTACTGGAGTCTACTGACTGACTGGGTCTAACCTACTGTACTGGAGTCTACTGACTGACTGGGTCTAACCTACTGTACTGGAGTCTACTGACTGACTGGGTCTAACCTACTGTACTGGAGTCTACTGACTGACTGGGTCTAACCTACTGTACTGGAGTCTACTGACTGACTGGGTCTACCCTACTGTACTGGAGCCTACTGACTGACTGGGTCTAACCTACTGTACTGGAGTCTACTGACTGACTGGGTCTAATCTACTGTACTGGAGCCAACTGACTGACTGGGTCTAACCTACTGTACTGGAGTCTACTGACTGACTGGGTCTAACCTACTGTACTGGAGCCTACTGACTGACTGGGTCTAACCTACTGTACTGGAGCCTACTGACTGACTGGGTCTAACCTACTGTACTGGAGCCAACTGACTGACTGGGTCTAACCTACTGTACTGGAGCCAACAGACTCACTGGGTCTAACCTACTGTACTGGAGCCTACTGACTGACTGGGTCTAACCTACTGTACTGGAGTCTACTGACTGACTGGGTCTAACCTACTGTACTGGAGTCTACTGACTGACTGGGTCTAACCTACTGTATTGGAGCCTACTGACTGACTGGGTCTAACCTACTGTATTGGAGCCTACTGACTGACTGGGTCTAACCTACTGTACTGGAGCCTACTGACTGACTGGGTCTAACCTACTGTACTGGAGTCTACTGACTGACTGGGTCTAACCTACTGTACTGGAGCCTACTGACTGACTGGGTCTAACCTACTGTACTGGAGTCTACTGACTGACTGGGTCTAACCTACTGTACTGGAGTCTACTGACTGACTGGGTCTAACCTACTGTACTGGAGCCTACTGACTGACTGGGTCTAACCTACTGTACTGGAGCCTACTGACTGACTGGGTCTAACCTACTGTACTGGAGCCTACTGACTGACTGGGTCTAACCTACTGTACTGGAGTCTACTGACTGACTGGGTCTAACCTACTGTACTGGAGCCTACTGACTGACTGGGTCTAACCTACTGTACTGGAGTCTACTGACTGACTGGGTCTAACCTACTGTACTGGAGCCTACTGACTGACTGGGTCTAACCTACTGTACTGGAGTCTACTGACTGACTGGGTCTAACCTACTGTACTGGAGCCTACTGACTGACTGGGTCTAACCTACTGTACTGGAGTCTACTGACTGACTGGGTCTAACCTACTGTACTGGAGCCTACTGACTGACTGGGTCTAACCTACTGTACTGGAGCCTACAGACTGACTGGGTCTAACCTACTGTACTGGAGTCTACTGACTGACTGGGTCTAACCTACTGTACTGGAGTCTACTGACTGACTGGGTCTAACCTACTGTACTGGAGTCTACTGACTGACTGGGTCTAACCTACTGTACTGGAGCCTACTGACTGACTGGGTCTAACCTACTGTACTGGAGCCTACTGACTGACTGGGTCTAACCTACTGTATTGGAGCCTACTGACTGACTGGGTCTAACCTACTGTATTGGAGCCTACTGACTGACTGGGTCTAACCTACTGTACTGGAGCCTACTGACTGACTGGTCTAACCTACTGTACTGGAGCCTACTGACTGACTGGGTCTAACCTACTGTACTGGAGCCTACTGACTGACTGGGTCTAACCTACTGTACTGGAGCCTACTGACTGACTGGGTCTAACCTACTGTACTGGAGCCTACTGACTGACTGGGTCTAACCTACTGTACTGGAGTCTACTGACTGACTGGGTCTAACCTACTGTACTGGAGCCTACTGACTGACTGGGTCTAACCTACTGTACTGGAGTCTACTGACTGACTGGGTCTAACCTACTGTACTGGAGCCTACTGACTGACTGGGTCTAACCTACTGTACTGGAGTCTACTGACTGACTGGGTCTAACCTACTGTACTGGAGCTTACTGACTGACTGGGTCTAACCTACTGTACTGGAGCCTACTGACTGACTGGGTCTAACCTACTGTACTGGAGTCTACTGACTGACTGGGTCTAACCTACTGTACTGGAGCCTACTGACTGACTGGGTCTAACCTACTGTACTGGAGTCTACTGACTGACTGGGTCTAACCTACTGTACTGGAGTCTACTGACTGACTGGGTCTAACCTACTGTACTGGAGCCTACTGACTGACTGGGTCTAACCTACTGTACTGGAGCCTACTGACTGACTGGGTCTAACCTACTGTACTGGAGTCTACTGACTGACTGGGTCTAACCTACTGTACTGGAGCCTACTGACTGACTGGGTCTAACCTACTGTACTGGAGCCTACTGACTGACTGGAGCCTACTGACTGACTGGGTCTAACCTACTGTACTGGAGCCTACTGACTGACTGGAGCCTACTGACTGACTGGGTCTAACCTACTGTACTGGAGTCTACTGACTGACTGGGTCTAACCTACTGTACTGGAGCCTACTGACTGACTGGGTCTAACCTACTGTACTGGAGCCTACTGACTGAATGGGTCTAACCTACTGTACTGGAGCCTACTGACTGACTGGGTCTAACCTACTGTACTGGAGTCTACTGACTGACTGGGTCTAACCTACTGTACTGGAGTCTACTGACTGACTGGGTCTAACCTACTGTATTGGAGCCTACTGACTGACTGGGTCTAACCTACTGTACTGGAGCCTACTGACTGACTGGGTCTAACCTACTGTACTGGAGCCTACTGACTGACTGGGTCTAACCTACTGTACTGGAGCCTACTGACTGACTGGGTCTAACCTACTGTACTGGAGCCAACAGACTCACTGGGTCTAACCTACTGTACTGGAGCCTACTGACTGACTGGGTCTAACCTACTGTACTGGAGCCTACTGACTGACTGGGTCTAACCTACTGTACTGGAGTCTACTGACTGACTGGGTCTAACCTACTGTACTGGAGTCTACTGACTGACTGGGTCTAACCTACTGTACTGGAGCCTACTGACTGACTGGGTCTAACCTGCTGTACTGGAGTCTACTGACTGACTGGGTCTAACCTACTGTACTGGAGCCTACTGACTGACTGGGTCTAACCTACTGTACTGGAGTCTACTGACTGACTGGGTCTAACCTACTGTACTGGAGCCTACTGACTGACTGGGTCTAACCTACTGTACTGGAGCCTACTGACTGACTGGGTCTAACCTACTGTACTGGAGTCTACTGACTGACTGGGTCTAACCTACTGTATTGGAGCCTACTGACTGACTGGGTCTAACCTACTGTACTGGAGCCTACTGACTGACTGGGTCTAACCTACTGTACTGGAGTCTACTGACTGACTGGGTCTAACCTACTGTACTGGAGTCTACTGACTGACTGGGTCTAACCTACTGTACTGGAGCCAACTGACTGACTGGGTCTAACCTACTGTATTGGAGCCTACTGACTGACTGGGTCTAACCTACTGTACTGGAGCCTACTGACTGACTGGGTCTAACCTACTGTACTGGAGCCAACAGACTCTTTCTCCTCAGAAAGTAAAGCAACCACCAACAGCTTTCAGATGCTGAAACCGCTGACAGGGCACAATCTGCAGGCATATGTCCCAAATGGCACCCTATTCCCTACATAGTGCACCCTATTCCCTACATAGTGCACCCTATTCCCTACATAGTGCACCCTATTCCCTACATAGTGCACCCTATTCCCTACATAGTGGACAATACCCCATGGGTCCTGGTCCAAAGCAGTGCATTACAAAGGGAATCTCGTTCCATTCGGGACGAATCCTCGGTCTTTACGGCTGGGAGTCCACGGGAGTCTAAGGCCTTGATTGGGCTCGGGTTTCGCCACATCGGCACAGCCATGACCCAGCACTCCCTGGGGCAGAACAGAGTGGGGAAGAAAATGCAATCGAGTCTCAGGGCCAGTTAGAGACCGAATGCATTAAGGATGCATCCCAAATGGCACACTATTCCCTACATAGTGCACTACTTTATACCAGGGCTGGCACCCTATTCCCTATATCGTCCACTATGTAGTGCAGTGTACCACTGTTGAAAAGGATTCTGAGATCCTGGATCATTTGCATACCATTTGTTCTGCATTACGTTAAAAGACGGTGGAAAGAATTTTCCCAGGTCCCCTACGCACACTCACACACACACACACACACACACACACACACACACACACACACACACGCACGCACGTACGCATTTACGCACGCACACACACACACACACACACACACACACACACACACACACACACACACACACACACACACACACACACACACACACACACACACACACACACACACACACACACACACACACACACACACACACACAGACACACACACACACACGCACACACACACACACACACAGACACACACACACACACACACACACACACACACACACAGACACACACACACACATCTTACTCAGGCCATTCCACTGTATGTGTGGGTACAAGATAGAGGTGTGTGGAGAGAAATGTAGCTTGCTGGATGTCTATTCTATAAAACTATTGTAAATCAGTGTGTTGCATCAATTCCCAGGGAGGCAGGGTGAAGCCCACTGTACTGCTGATGTAGCCTGTGTTCAAGACATCTACAGTAGTAACCACAAACCCCGTGTTCAAGATATTTACAGTAGTAACCACAAACCCTGTGTTAAAGACATCTACAGTAGTAACCACAAACCCTGTGTTAAAGACATCTACAGTAGTAACCACAAACCATGTGTTAAAGGCATCTACAGTAGTAACCACAAACCCTGTGTTAAAGGCATCTACAGTAGAAACCACAAACCCTGTGTTAAAGACATCTACAGTAGTAACCACAAACCCTGTGTTAAAGACATCTGCAGTAATAACCACAAACCCTGTGTTAAAGACATTTACAGTTGTAACCACAAACCCTGTGTTAAATACATCTACAGTAGTAACCACAATCCCTGTGTTCAAGATATTTACAGTAGTAACCACAAACCCTGTGTTAAAGACATTTACAGTAGTAACCACAAACCATGTGTTAGACATCTACAGTCGTAACCACAAACCCTGTGTTAAAGACATTTACAGTAGTAACCACAAACCCTGTGTTAAAGTCAATTACAGTAGTAACCACAAACCATGTGTTAGACATCTACAGTCATAACCACAAACCCAGTGTTAAAGACATCTACAGTAGTAACCACTAACCCCGTGTTAAAGACATTTACAGTAGTAACCACAAACCCTGTGTTAAAGACATTTACAGTAGAAACCACAAACCCCGTGTTAAAGACATTTACAGTAGTAACCACAAACCCTGTGTTAAAGACATTTACAGTAGTAACCACTAACCCCGTGTTAAAGACATTTACAGTAGTACCATCAAACAACAGGTTGTCTAACTCTGACTTTTTCACGGTATAACTTCACTTGACATTCCATCATCTACAGTACTGTTACTGTTACCCAGAAGCACTGAGTTCCCCATATCTACAGTACTGTTACCCAGAAACACTGAGTTCCCCATATCTATAGTACTGTTACCCAGAACCACTGAGTTCCCCATATCTACAGTACTGTTACCCAGAAACACTGAGTTCCCCATATCTACAGTACTGTTGCAGAACCACTGAGTTCCCCATATCTACAGTACTGTTACCCAGAACCACTGAGTTCCCCATATCTACAGTACTGTCACTGTTACCCAGAACCACTGAGTTCCCCATATCTACAGTACTGTTACCCAGAACCACTGAGTTCCCCATATCTACAGTACTGTTACTGTTACCCAGAACCACTGAGTTCCCCATATCTACAGTACTGTTACTGTTACCCAGAACCACTGAGTTCCCCATATCTACAGTACTGTTACCCAGAAACACTGAGTTCCCCATATCTACAGTACTGTTACCCAGAACCACTGAGTTCCCCATATCTACAGTACTGTTACCCAGAACCACTGAGTTCCCCATATCTACAGTACTGTTACCCAGAAACACTGAGTTCCCCATATCTATAGTACTGTTACCCAGAACCACTGAGTTCCCCATATCTACAGTACTGTTACCCAGAAACACTGAGTTCCCCATATCTACAGTACTGTTACCCAGAACCACTGAGTTCCCCATATCTACAGTACTGTTACCCAGAACCACTGAGTTCCCCATATCTACAGTACTGTCACTGTTACCCAGAACCACTGAGTTCCCCATATCTACAGTACTGTTACCCAGAACCACTGAGTTCCCCATATCTACAGTACTGTTACTGTTACCCAGAACCACTGAGTTCCCCATATCTACAGTACTGTTACTGTTACCCAGAACCACTGAGTTCCCCATATCTACAGTACTGTCACTGTTACCCAGAACCACTGAGTTCCCCATATCTACAGTACTGTTACCCAGAACCACTGAGTTCCCCATATCTACAGTACTGTTACTGTTACCCAGGACCACTGAGCTCCCCATATCTACAGTACTGTCACTGTTACCCAGAACCACTGAGTTCCCCATATCTATAGTACTGTTACCCAGAACCACTGAGTTCCCCATATCTACAGTACTGTTACTGTTACCCAGAACCACTGAGTTCCCCATATCTACAGTACTGTCACTGTTACCCAGAACCACTGAGTTCCCCATATCTACAGTACTGTTACCCAGAACCACTGAGTTCCCCATATCTACAGTACTGTTACCCAGGACCACTGAGTTCCCCATATCTACAGTACTGTCACTGTTACCCAGAACCACTGAGTTCCCCATATCTACAGTACATATCTACAGAACCACTAAGTTCAGTGGATGATGATGCAAAAGAGCAAGAGGATAAGTAACAATATGGGGATGAGGTAGTTGGGTGTGCTATTTACAGATTGGCTGTGTACAGGTACAGTGATCGGTAAGATGCTATGACAGCTAATGCGTAAAGTTAGAGAGGGAGATATAAAACTCCAGCTTCAGGGATTTTTGCAATTCGTTCCAGTCATTGGCAGCAGACCACACCACCCTCTGGAGAGCCCTGCGGCTGAGGGCGGTGCAGTTGCCATACCAGGCGGTGATACAGGCCGACAGGATGCTCTTGATTTTACTCCTGTAAAAGTTAGTGAGTTTTTTTTCAGCCTTCTGAGGTTGAAGAGGCGCTGTTGCGCCTTCTTCGCCACACTGTCTGTGTGTGTGAACCATTTCAGTTTGTCACTGCTGTCCCATCAATGTGGATAGGGGTGTTCCCTTTGCTGTTTCTGAATCTATATCTATTTTGCTTTGCTGACATTGAGTGAGAGGTTGTTTTCCTGACACCACACTCCAAGGGCCCTCACCTCCTCCCTGTAGGCTGTTGGGTAATCAAACAAACCACTGTTGTGTCATCTGCAAACTTGATGATTGATTTGGAGGAGTGCATGGCCATGCAGTTGTGGGTGAACAGGGAGTACAGGAGGGGGCTGAGAACACACCCCTGTGGGGCCCCAGTGTTTTTTATTTTATTTTAACTAGGAAAGTCAGTTAAGAACAAATCTTTATTTTCAATGACGGCCTAAGAACAGTCGATTAATTGCCTTGTTCAGTGGCAGAACGACATATTTTTACCTTGTCGGGGATTCGATCTTGCAACCTTTCAGTTACAAGTCCAACACTCCAACCAATAGGCTACCTGCCACCCCACTGTGTTGAGGATCAGCGGAGTTGAGATGCTGTTTCCTACCTTCACCACCTGGTGGTGGTCCGTCAGGAAGTCCAGGACCCAGTTGCACAGGGCGGGGTCGAGACCCACGTCAAGACCCACTTTCTCTATACTGACACTTTGCTTGTTTGATTGACTACTGCTATCCGAAACATATCTCGAAGCAATCTTGAAGCGTGGAATCCGATTGGTCAGACCAGTGATGTATATATATATCGAAGCACGGGTGCTTCCTGTTTTAGTTTCTGCCTATAGGAGGGGAGCAACAAGATGGAGTTTTGGTCAGATTTGCCAAAAGGAGGACGGGAGAAGTGCGTTGTATGCATCGCGGAAGTTAGAGTAGCGGTGGTCGAGCGTGTTACTCGCTCATGTACTGCAATCGATATGCTGATAGAATTTAGGTAGCCTTGTTCTCAAATTAGCTTTGTTAAAATCCCCAGCGACAATAAATGCAGTCTCAGGATACGGTATATGGTTTCCAGTTTGCATAGAGTCCAGTGAAGTTCCTTGATGGCCGTCTTGGTGTCCGCTTGCGGGGGGGATAAACACGGCTGTGACAATAACCGAGGAGAGTTCTCTTGGGAGATAGTACGGTGGGCATTTGTGATTGTGAAGAATTCTCGGTCAGGGGAACAAAATAACTTTAGTTCCTGTGTGTTGTTACAATTACACCATGAGTGGTTAATCATGAAACATACACCCTTCTTCTTACCGGAGAGATGTTTATTCCTGTTGGTGCGATGCACTGAAAATCCCGTTGGCTGTACTGACTCTGACAGCATGTCCCAAGCTAGCCATGTTTCCGTGTTACGTGTGTGCGTGTGTTTGTGTGTCAGTGACTGTTAGCTCAACACACACCCCTGAATTAGCAAGCTGTCTCTCCTGTTTAATTGCGGTGAATCAGGCTTGGCGGGAGTCCGGCCCAGTGCTTAGTCTAAAGCCGATTGTCGATGGCCCACTGTGTTTTGGTAGAGGGGGTAGAGGGAGAGGGTACAGTCCCTATGGCAGATGGAGCTACTGTGGAGGGGAGGTGGATAGGGTAGAAGGGGAAGGAGGGGGGTGGACAGGGTAGAGGGAAGGGAGGGGCTGGATAGGGTAGGAGGGAGGGGCTGTATAGGATAGGGTAGGAGGGGAGGGCTGTATGGGGTAGAGGGGGGGGAAGGAGATGGATAGGGTAGAGAAGAGGGAGGGCTGGACAGGGTAGGAGAGGAGGGGAGGGGCTGTATAGGGTAGAAGTGGAGGAGGGCTGGATAGGGTAGGAGGGGAGGGGCTGTATAGGGTAGGGGGGAGGGGAAGGAGATGGATAGGGTAGAGAAGGAGGGAGGGGCTGGACAGGGTAGGGGAGGGGGAAGGAGATGGATAGGGTAGAGGGGAGGGAGGTGGATAGGGTAGAGGGGAGGAGGTGGATAAGGTAAGGTGGAAGGGAGGGAGGCGGATAGGGTAGATGGGGAGGGAGGGGATAAGGTAGAGGTGGAAGGGAGGGAGGGCGGATGAGGGGTAGATGGGGGAGGGAAGGGAGGTAGATGGGGTGGAGAGGAGAGAGGGAGGTGGAGAGAGTAGAGAGGGAGATAGGGAGGTGGAGAGAGTAGAGAGGAGATAGGGAGGTGGAGAGAGTAGGGGGAGGGAGGGGGCCTTGGCAATAGGAACAGACGACACAGTGGTGAATAGGACAGAGGTGGTTTAGGGACAGTCTAAGTGGCGTAAACTGTAAGCTATCATGTTCTAATCAAAGAGATAACAATCAATAGAGATACCTGAAACAGATTCTAGCAGGGAGTATGGAATAAACGGTTAATGGTAGTGATGGTGATACAAACAAAAAGGAGATTTGTATATACACCCCACCCCCGCATCCCCATCCCCCTGTCCCCGTCCCTGTCCTTTTCCCACCCCCCACCCCTCCCCATCCCCCATCCCCCTGTCCTTGTCCCCACCCCCACCCCACCCCCATCCCCCCCGTCCCCCTGTCCTTGTCCCACACCCCACCCCACCGCATCCCCCATCCCCCTGTCCTTGTCCCACCCCCCACCCACCCCATCCCCCGTCCCCCTGTCCTTTTTCCCATCCCCCCCCCCACCGCATCCCCCCCGTCCCCCTGTCCATCTCATTGGCTGGTTTATAGCTCTAGAACTACTCCTATTGTGACACATGCAGCTTGAAAACCAACAGCAACCTCCACAGAGAAAAAATAGTTCTTGCCAATTGTTTTTTTTGTGTGTTTTTTTTATGGCATAAAATCTAATTTCCAGCAAAACCAATTTCTCGGTTAAATGTCTGAATTCAATAACGGTGCTATCAGAAGCCCATCTCTTCACAGAACACAAGAGAGACAAGAGTGTTGAGTTGACAGAACACATCTTTGTTAGTTTCCCACTCCAAACTATGGGAGAATGAATTCAACGTTTTAACAAAATGGGATTAAGGGCTTTCTACGATATAATTGTAGCTTCCCATATTTTGGGGGTTTGAGTGGCACCAGAACGACACACAGCTATGCTTTTGAAAATATGCGTTCACAGAATGTCGAAAATGAATGCTTCAGAGCACACAATCCCACAGATCTGTGTAAACCCTCTAGTTAAAGTCATGTCAGAAACCAAAACAAGTCTTGGTTTCAGGACACTTCGGAAATGCATATGGGCTGCTAAACAGCAAAATAGACATGCTGGATAGTGTAGTTTATGGTCATATTGCTGTCTGCTGGATAGTGTAGTTTATGGTCATATTGTTGTCTGCTGGATAGTGTAGTTTATGGTCATATCGCTGTCTGCTGGATAGTGTAGTTTATGGTCATATTGCTGTCTGCTGGATAGTGTAGTTTATGGTCATATTGCTGTCTGCTGGATAGTGGTGTAGTTTATGGTCATATTGCTGTCTGCTGGATAGTGTAGTTTATGGTCATATCGCTGTCTGCTGGATAGTGTAGTTTTTGGTCATATTGCTGTCTGCTGGATAGTGTAGTTTATGGTCATATCGCTGTCTGCTGGATAGTGTAGTTTTGGTCATATTGCTGTCTGCTGGATAGTGTAGTTTATGGTCATATCGCTGTCTGCTGGATAGTGTAGTTTATGGTCTTATCGCTGTCTGCTGGATAGTGTAGTTTATGGTCATATCGCTGTCTGCTGGATAGTGTAGTTTATGGTCATATTGCTGTCTGCTGGATAGTGTAGTTTATGGTTGTCTGCTGGATAGTGTGTTGTCTGCTGTCTGCTGGATAGTGTAGTTTATGGTCATATTGCTGTCTGCTGGATAGTGTAGTTTATGGTCATATTGTTGTCTGCTGGATAGTGTAGTTTATGGTCATAATGTAGTTTATGGTCATGTTGTCTGCTGGATAGTGTAGTTTATGGTCATATTGCTGTCTGCTGGATAGTGTAGTTTATGGTCATAATGTTGTCTGCTGGATAGTGTAGTTTATGGTCATATTGCTGTCTGCTGGATAGTGTAGTTTATGGTCATATTGCTGTCTGCTGGATAGTGTAGTTTATGGTCATATTGCTGTCTGCTGGATAGTGTAGTTTATGGTCATATTGCTGTCTGTTGGATGTGTAGTTTATGGTCATATTGCTGTCTGCTGGATAGTGTAGTTTATGGTCATATTGCCTCTGCTGGATAGTGTAGTTTATGGTCATATTGCTGTCTGCTGGATAGTGTAGTTTTTTGGTCATATTGCTGTCTGCTGGATAGTGTAGTTTATGGTCATATTGCTGTCTGCTGGATAGTGTAGTTTTTGGTCATATTGCTGTCTGCTGGATAGTGTAGTTTA
>NW_027009140.1:0-53557 GCF_036934945.1 Oncorhynchus masou masou | reverse complement strand
GGGTATGAGAGGTAGATATGTACATAAAGGCAGGGCAAAGTGACTCG
Organism: Oncorhynchus masou masou; assembly: GCF_036934945.1. NCBI lineage: Eukaryota > Metazoa > Chordata > Actinopteri > Salmoniformes > Salmonidae > Oncorhynchus > Oncorhynchus masou. The sequence goes on along the minus strand of NW_027009140.1, from coordinate 53,510 downwards.
GCATCCGGATAGATAATAATTAGGTATTCGAGGTAGATATGTACATAAAGACAGGGTAAAGTGACTAGACGTCAGGATAGATAATAATGAGGTAGATATATACATAAAGACAGGGTAAAGTGACTAGACATCGGCAGGATAGATAATGAGGTAGATATGTACTTAGGGTAAAGTGACTAGGCATCCGGATAGATAATGAGGTAGATATGTACATAAAGACAGGGTAAAGTGACTAGATGTCGTCAGGATAGATAATAATGAGGTAGATATGTACATAAAGACAGGGTAAAGTGACTAGACGTCAGGATAGAGGATAGATAATGAGGTAGATATGTACATAAAGACAGGGTAAAAGTGACTAGATGTCGTAGGATAGATAATAATGAGGTAGATATGTAAATAAAGACAGGTAAGGACTAGACGTCGCAGGATAGATAATGAGGTAGATATGTACATAAAGACAGGGTAAAGTGACTAGATGTCGTCAGGATAGATAATAATGAGGTAGATATGTAAATAAAGACAGGGTAAAGTGACTAGACATCGGCAGGATAGATAATGAGGTAGATATGTACTTAGGGTAAAGTGACTAGGCATCCGGATAGATAATGAGGTAGATATGTACATAAAGACAGGGTAAAGTGACTAGATGTCGTCAGGATAGATAATAATGAGGTAGATATGTAAATAAAGACAGGGTAAAGTGACTAGGCATCAGGATAGATAATAATAAGAGTAAGGACAAAGAGTAGCAACATTTGCCTGTGCTCCGGTACCGTTGCCGGACGGATTTTGCAGAGTGAACAGTCTATGTCTTGGGTGACTGAAGTCTTTGGACATGGTTGGACAGCTTGATATAAAGGTCCTGGATATGATTCACTACTCTTCATTTCATTGGAACATTAGTCAGCCAATCATATGTGGGTGTGTTTCCAGGGCCAGAATGATTTCCAGAAGGGTCTGGCTGTGGTTCGTTGCCCCCAGAGTGAGGCAGAGCAGCATGAGATAGAGAATGAGTGCCTGGGCATGGCTGTACTGGCCATCACTCACTATGCTATGACCAGAGAGATTCCCTGTCTACTGCCTCCAATGAGATCAGGTAGAGATGTACACAGATATACACACACAAACACACAACATAGACACACACAACCAGATTACTCTGTAATCTATACACACATATTTCTCAAATGGAAAGGAATGACAATGTTCCTAATTCCTCCACTGCCTCCATCTCTGCTCCCTCGCTCTCCATCTCTGCTCTCTCTCCATCTCTGCTCCTCGCTCTCCATCTCTGCTCTCTCTCTCTCCATCTCTGCTCCTCGCTCTCCATCTCTGCTCTCTCTCTCCATCCCTGCTCCATCTCTGCCCCCCCTCTCTTCTCCATCTCTGCCCCTCTTTCTCTCTCCATCTCTCCTTCTCTCTCTCTCCTTCTCTGCCCCCTCTCTTCTCCTTCTCTGCCCCCTCTCTGCTCCTTCTCTGCCCCCTCTCTGCTCCTTCTCTGCCCCCTCTCTGCTCCTTCTCCATCTCTGCCCCCTCTCTGCTCCATCTCTGCCCCCTCTCTTCTCCATCTCTGCCCCCTCTCTTCTCCATCTCTGCCCCCTCTCTTCTCCATCTCTGCCCCCCTCTCTTCTCCATCTCTGCCCCCTCTCTTCTCCTTCTCTGCCCCCTCTCTTCTCCTTCTCTGCCCCCTCTCTGCCCCCTCTCTCTTCTCCCTCTCTGCCCCCTCTCTCTCTCCCTCTCTGCCCCCTGCCCCCTCTTTTCTCAATCTCTGCCCCCTCTCTTCCCTTCTCTTCTCCATCTCTGCCCCCTCTCTTCTCCATCTCTGCCCCCTCTCTCTTCTCCATCTCTGCCCCCTCTCTTCTCCATCTCTGCCCCCTCTCTTCTCCATCTCTGCCCCCTCTCTACTCCCTCTCTGCCTCTCTTCGCCATCACTCCTCCCTCTCTCTCCAGCTACAAGCGTTTCATCCCGGAGAAACTGAACAGGCAAATCAAACAGCGGAACATTCTCACCCGGCTCCGCATCAACAACGTCTTCAAGAACTTCCTGAATGAGTTCAACAGTCGCACTGTTCAGGACAGTAACATCACACTGTACGACCTGAAGATCAAGTACCTGTCCACCCTGGAAGGCCTGACCCGGGGCCTGGGGAGGGAGATGCTGGAGCCCAGGGCCCTGGTAGTTACCCAAGAGGTAGAGACCAATGGGGAGCTGAGCCACGGGCCTGAGTCCTCCCTGGCCATGGAGGTCCAGGTTACTGGCACCACAGGGATATCATACAGGAGGAAGCCCCCTAATGTGAGTGGTCACTGGGTCCTTTTTTTATGTTAAGGAGGATGTGTGGGATTTGAGTTGGTGTGAGATGTTTGGAGATTTTCAAATGTTTTTTTGTGGATTTGAATGTGTAGAACGTGGTATTTGTGTGGGTGTGATTTTGAGTTGGCTTGAGAAACTGTATATTATCTCTGAAGTTGGAGTGAATTTGGAAGGTATTGATGAAGTATCTGAATGTATTTTGAAACTCATCTAAGAGAAATCTCTTGACAATGTATTTTTCCTTTCATTGGCAATAGAATACCTTGATCCTGAAAGAGAAGAACAAGTCCAAAAAGAACAAGTTTGAGGGCAAACAGACCAAGAAGAAAGACGCCAGCGAAGGCTGGGTGACATTCTGTGACTTCCACGAGATCACACACATTGTCATCAAAGAGTCCACTGTCACCATCTTCAGACAGGATAACAAGAAGATGGTGAGACACACGCATCTCTCCAAACACTACCTGAGCTTGGATTACTAGATTAAGCAGTGACCGTAGCATATTAATGAGTGATTAATGAACGTTGTCTCTACTGTATCGTCTTCGCTCCAGCCAGCCAGAGTTCAAATGTCACCAGGCCTAACAGCCAGCCAACATAGCTAAGGGACAAATAATGTGATTAGTAGTCTGTGTTTAGATTATCGACCAGTTTCTACTGTGAAATGCTTTGTCGATACAGGTCCAGGACACTAAGGAATGGACACAAGAAAGGAAACTAGTGCATTGTTTTGGAACAGACTAAAGGCAACAGCTAATGGGGATCTAAATAAAGAAAAAATAATCAAATGTTTTGATTTCTAAAGTATTTCTTACTATTGTTTAATGCTCCTATTGTCCCACAGGAGGTGCAGCTGGAGTTTAAAGGAGAGGCGCTGGCGTTCGCTGCCCTGGTGGATGGGTATTTCCGTCTGACGGTCGATGCCCATCACTACCTGTGTACAGAGGTGGCCCCTTCCTCTGTGGTGCAGAACCTACAGAACTGCTGTCATGGACCTATCTGGTCAGTACTCACTCTCTCTCGGTGTGTCCATTTCTTTTTCTCTAGCTCGCTCTCTCTCTGACTATTTCTCTCTCTCTTTTCTGTCTTTTGTTCTCTCTCTTCATACCCATTTTTATCTTCCATCACTTCTATCTGTTTAACTTCTTAATCTAGCGTTGAGTTTTGTGTTGTTGACCGTTGGTTCTGTTTGTTCATCCTGCAGTACGGAGTATGCCAACCAGAAGCTTCGTCAGGAGGGCAACGAGGAGGGAACCTACGTCCTGCGCTGGTCCTGTACTGACTACCATCACATCATCATGACCGTGGTCTGCAGCGAGGTAACACACACACATACACACTGAGAACTAGGTCTGGGACGATACCATTATCGCGATACTCGTTAGTATTGTGGCAAGGAAATAAAAACTAAGCTTATTTAACTTCTTTAGGAAAATGGCTCTAATGTTGGAAACAAACATCATTATGTTGTCTTCCAGAGTCAAATGTATTTATTTCTAACCTATAACACACAATATTTAACATACAGCAAGTTATTAAAGGACCAAAGAGTTTGGTCTGCTTTGTGTTTTCATTTTTTGCCATGGAAAAATATTGCGATACTGATATCGTCACAGCCCTACTGAGAACACAAACAATGTATTTCTGCAGGCAGGGAGAGTGGGGTGGAAATGACTGAAGTGGGCGAGGTGGAACAAGTGGAGAAGTCAGATAAAAGGCCAAAGTTCAGAGATCATTACACAAGGAAGTGACTAAGAACAGATATAACACAGATGATGTCTGACACACATGACACACACACACACACACTGCTCATTGTCTGACTGTTTCGTTATTGTCTGATAAAGAGTACTGAAAACCATGATGATGATAGAAGAGCAATTAAAGTCCTTTTCAGACAATGTGTGGTTACTGTCAAAACAAGCACATACCAGGTGACACACCAGAGTAGATTTTGAGCAGAGCCTGGTGGTCTGGTGTCTGTATCACATCATCATGGTAAGATGTCCTACATTAGTAAACACTGTTGTTCAGTGTCAACACTCTGACTGAGCAGCCTCACATGCATGCACAACACATGGTCAAACAGGCTCCAAGTGTGCGTGCGCGCGAGAGAGAGTATGTGTGTGTGTTGTTTGAGGCATCCATTCTCAATTAAATGAATTCTGTTCCAGTCAATAGCATGTGACTTAATGTACAGGCTGATTGGGATGTGGTGTTCCAGTGGACAGTTGGTTTTATCCAGCTAACTCGGGTCTAATCTAAACAGTAGTGAAAACGGACTTAAAAGACCTGCTAGCTTTGTTCAAAGTATTGATTAGCCTTTTATTGACAGTAGTTGTAACATCTTTCACTACCAGCTAAACTCTGTGGTTGTTGTAACATCTTTCACTACCAGCTGAACTCTGTGGTTGTTGTAACATCTTTCACTACCAGCTGAACTCTGTGTGGTTGTTGTAACATCTTTCACTTCCTCTCTCCCTCTTCTTTTCTTCTCCTCTCTTTTGATTCCCCCAAACTGACCACTCACCTCTCCCTATGTCTCTCCCTCTATCTCCACCTCCCTTTCTTCAGTTGGATCTGTGTGAGTCGAGACAGGTGCGTCAGTATAAGAACTTCCAGATCGAGGTGGGTTCAGAGGGTTTTCGTCTGTACGGGACAGAGACCTACAGGTCATCTCTCAGAGAGCTGCTAGACCACCTGTCTGGACAGAACCTCCGTACCGACAACCTCCGCTTCCAGCTCAGCCGCTGCTGCCCCCCACAGCCCAGAGGTAGGGGGAGAGAGAGACACACACACAGACACACATACGTACACACACCTTGGTCAGTATGAAACTCTCACTTCAGTTGTTAGTATTTTTGTTGCAGTCCCTCAATGTGTTTTGTATACGTGTCAAACACACACATTGCCCTGAACCCTTAGTGTGATTTGGCTCTGGTCTGCTGAAAGGATGTTCCTTTGAAAGCCTGTTTACACCACGAGTTCTAGTTTCTCTTAGCGACACTGCCTCACCATGGTTACCACTCGCTTAACCATCTCAATACCTCAGCTCTGTTTTGTAGCTGTGTGCAACCGTGTGTGGATTTGGCTATGTGTTGTTGTATGTGTACACTGTAAAACCAAGTGTTTAGGATCTGAACACAACTAAACACTTTTCTGGAACACTTTCTAAACGCATCGAGGCGTTTCGAATTTCAGTGAAAATGTGTCAGTGTTTAGATTGTAAATATTTTTATTCACTGAAACACTTTTTAAACACGAGCACAATTATTCAGTACAAGGCGTTTAGGTTTTAAACAGTGTAGGGTGTAAAGCTCTATTTGCATACTTCCCAGCGTGCCTTTTGAGTGAATGTGAGAGAGACCCACCCATGACTGTATTTGTTAGTGATATACATGGTTGTTGCGTTCAATAAGGGAATGTGTTTCAAGTAATATTTTACTTTAGATAAATAACTTGCATTGTTCAAAATTATCTTTGTATAGTATAACATTGGTTGATTTCAATGTGCATGAGGAAACATAGATATTAAAACAAACTATTGTAAAAATCTACCTGCAGCAAAACATGCTGGGAAATATGATAACAGAAATGAACTCACACAGTTGATTAACAAACATTTTAAAAGATGTATTGACTCAAATGTCCTGTTTAGTTGACACATTCCTAACACTGATCTAAATAAAAGGCATGGAATGTCACATCAATATCGAATGACTAAATGCACTCTAAACAAGTTGATAGGAAAGTCAAATCTGAACACTTAGGAGAAGTAGTTGTTCTCCTGGTTGGAAACTGACTGGAAATAGATGACTAACGTGTTTAATCCTGCATTCTAAATGCCCGTTTTTCAGGTTTTGTTTAGGTTATGAACTTGTCAAATGTTTTCATTATTTTGCTGTGTGTGTACAAGGCGTTTAGGTTTTAAACAGTGTAGGGTGTGTTCATAACCTAAAGTGTTCCAGAAAAGTGTGTGTGTGTGTGCTTTTCAGTGAGAGGGAGGGACAGTATCTACATGTGGGTGTTTTTGCAATCGTGTGTGTGTGCATGTACTGTGTGTCTGTAAGCACCCCGTCTTGTTTATCCCCTCTCTCTCTCTCTCGCTCTGTGTGTGTGTCTGTAAGCACCCTGTCTTGTTTATCCTCTCTCTCTCTCTCTCTCTCTCTCTCTCTCTCTCTCGCTCTCTCTCGCTCTGTGTGTGTGTGTCTGTAAGCACCCTGTCTTGTTTATCCCCTCTCTCTCTCTCTCGCTCTGTGTGTGTGTGTCTGTAAGCACCCTGTCTTGTTTATCCTCTCTCTGTGTGTGTCTGTAAGCACCCTGTCTTGTTTATCCTCTCTCTGTGTGTGTGTGTCTGTAAGCACTCTGTCTTGTTTATCCCCTCTCTCTCTCTCTCTCTCTCTCTCGCTCTGTGTGTGTGTCTGTAAGCACTCTGTCTTGTTTATCCTCTCTCTTTCTGTGTGTGTGTCTGTAAGCACTCTGTCTTGTTTATCCCCTCTCTCTCTCTCGCTCTGTGTGTGTGTGTGTGTGTCTGTAAGCACCCTGTCTTGTTTATCCTCTCTCTTTCTGTGTGTGTGTGTGTGTCTGTAAGCACTCTGTCTTGTTTATCCCCTCTCTCTCTCGCTCTGTGTGTGTGTCTGTAAGCACCCTGTCTTGTTTATCCTCTCTCTCTCTCTCTCTCTCTCTGTCTCTCTCTGTGTGTGTGTGTGTGTCTGTAAGCACCCTGTATTGTTTATCCTTTCTCTCTCTGTGTGTCTGTAAGCACTCTGTCTTGTTTATCCCCTCTCTCTGTGTGTGTGTCTGTAAGCACCCTGTCTTGTTTATCCTCTCTCTCTCTCTCTCTGTGTGTGTGTCTGTAAGCACCCTGTCTTGTTTATCCTCTCTCTCTCTCTCTCTCTCTCTCTCTCTCTCTCTCTCTCTCTCTCTCTCTCTCTCTCTCTCTGTGTGTCTGTAAGCACCATGTCTTGCTTATCCCTCTCTCTCTCTCTGTGTGTGTGTGTGTCTTGTTTATCACCCTGTCTTCTCTCTCTCTCTCTCTCTCTCTCTCTCTCTCTCTCTCTCTCTCTCTCTCTCTCTCTCTCTCTCTCTCTCTCTCTCTCTCTCTCTCTCTCTCTCTCTCTCTCTCTCTGTGTGTGTGTCTGTAAGCATCCTGTCTTGTTTATCCCCTCTCTCTCTCTCTCTCTCTCTCTCTCTGTGTGTGTGTCTGTAAGCATCCTGTCTTGTTTATCCCCTCTCTCTCTCTCTCTCTCTCTGTGTGTGTGTGTCTGTAAGCACCATGTCTTGCTTATCCCCTCTCTCTCTCTCTGTGTGTGTCTGTAAGCACCCTGTCTTGCTTATCCCCTCTCTCTCTCTCTGTGCGTGTGTCTGTAAGCATCCTGTCTTGCTTATCCCCTCTCTCTCTCTCTGTGCGTGTGTCTGTAAGCACCCTGTCTTGTTTATCCTTTCTCTCTCTGTGTGCGTGTGTCTGTAAGCACTCTGTCTTGTTTATCCCCTCTCTCTGTGTGTGCGTGTGTCTGTAAGCACCCTGTCTTGTTTATCCTCTCTCTCTCTGTGTGCGTGTGTCTGTAAGCACTCTGTCTTGTTTATCCTCTCTCTCTCTGTGTGCGTGTGTCTGTAAGCACCCTGTCTTGTTTATCCTCTCTCTCTCTGTGTGCGTGTGTCTGTAAGCACCCTGTCTTGTTTATCCTCTCTCTCTCTCTCTCTCTCTGTGTGTGTCTGTAAGCACCCTGTCTTGTTTATCCCCTCTCTCTCTCTGTGTGTGTGTGTGTCTGTAAGCACCCTGTCTTGTTTATCCCCTCTCTCTCTCTGTGTGTCTGTAAGCACCCTGTCTTGTTTATCCTCTCTCTCTGTGTGTGTGCGCATGCATCAGGAGAAGGAAGACTGTGTAGTACTGTGGTTTCCACACTCACAGCTCTCTTCTGTTTACAGTGTGAGTGGGTTACCTGCTATGAGGGGCCCATCACAAGGGTGGAACATCATTTGTGTTTTTATGGTAGGGGTGTTCGGTACGGGGACCTCGTTTCGGTCTGCACTGTGAATGAAAACATAATAGTATATTTACTAAATAAAAACACTGGCCCTATATGCTATGCCTATGCTGCTTTATAGGCCTACGCCTCTTGAGTAAATCTGAGCTCAAAAACAACTAGAGCTTATGCTCTTTGGTTTTTACTAGAGCTTATTTATTTTTTTACTAGAGCTTATGCTTTTTTTTAACAAGTAGAGCTTATGTTTTTTTTTTAAACAAGTAAAGCTTATGCTTTTTTTTAAACAAGTAGAGCTTATGCTTTTTTTAAACAAGTAGAGCTTATGCTTTTTTTAAAACAAGTAGAGCTTATGTTTTTTTTAAACAAGTAAAGCTTATGCTTTTTTTTAAAACAAGTAGAGCTTATGCTTTTTTTAAAAACAAGTAGAGCTTATGCTTTTTTTTAAAAAAAAGTAGAGCTTATGCTTTTTTTAAAAAAACAAGTAGAGCTTATGCTTTTTTTTAAAAACAAGTAGAGCTTATGCTTTTTTTTAAACAAGTAGAGCTTATGCTTGTTTTTAAACAAGTAGAGCTTATGCTTGTTTTTAAACAAGTAGAGCTTATGCTTTTTTTAAACAAGTAAAGCTTATGCTTTTTTTAAAAACAAGTAAAGCTTATGCTTTTTTTAAAAACAAGTAGAGCTTATGCTTTTTTTAAAAACAAGTAGAGCTTATGCTTTTTTACAAAAACAAGTAGAGCTTATGCTTTTTTTAAAAAAACAAGTAGAGCTTATGCTTTTTTTTAAAAACAAGTAGAGCTTATGCTTTTTTTTTAAAACAAGTAGAGCTTATGCTTTTTTTTAAACAAGTAGAGCTTATGCTTGTTTTTAAACAAGTAGAGCTTATGCTTGTTTTTAAACAAGTAGAGCTTATGCTTTTTTTAAACAAGTAAAGCTTATGCTTTTTTTAAAAACAAGTAAAGCTTATGCTTTTTTTAAAAACAAGTAGAGCTTATGCTTTTTTTAAAAACAAGTAGAGCTTATGCTTTTTTACAAAAACAAGTAGAGCTTATGCTTTTTTACAAAAACAAGTAGAGCTTATGCTTTTTTACAAAAACAAGTCGAGCTTATGCTTTTTTACAAAAACAAGTCGAGTTTATGCGCATGTTGCAATCAAAATTTGAATCTTAATTTGGGGCATTTCAAGCTGTTCTTTTGTGAGAGGCAGCTGGGCAATAGTTATGTACGACGGTGAGTGGTGGGGTCGATAAACCAGGAGGATTCTCCATCATTGTTTAATGATGGAGAAACCCTGTCGGTTGATGGATGGAGAATCCCAGTTTCCCAGTAGATTACGATGGACAGAGAGTTGCCTGCCCCGGTCTGCTAGCCCCTGCTAACTGCTTGCTTGCTAACCCGGTCTGCTAACTGCTAGCTTGCCAGCCCCGGTCTGCTAACTGCTAGCTTGTTTAGCCCAGCCTACTAACTGTTAGCGTGTTAGCATCGGCCTGCTAACTGTCTGAATCGCCGTGTCCCCAGTCAGCCCAACCACTCACTAGACCCATATGTTCACTTGGCTACGCATGCCTCTCTCTAATATCAATATGCCTTGTCCATTACTGTCCTGGTTAGTGATTACTGTCTTATTTCACTGTAGAGCCTCTAGCCCTGCTCAATATGCCTTAACCAACCATGATGTTCCACCTCTAACATATTTTTTTTATTTTTATTTCACCTTTATTTAACCAGGTAGGAAAGTTGAGAACAAGTTCTCATTTACAATTGCAACCTGGCCAAGATAAAGCAAAGCAGTTCGACACATACAACGACACAGAGTTACACATGGAGTAAAACAAACATACAGTATCAAGAAGTCTATATACGATGTGAGCAAATGAGGTGAGATAAGGGAGCTAAAGGCAATAAAAGGCCATGGTGGCAAAGTAAATACAATATAGCAAGTAAAACACTGGAATGGTAGATTTGCAATGGAAGAATGTGCAAAGTAGAAATAAAAATAATGGGGTGCAAAGGAGCAAAATAAATAAATAAAATTAAATACAGTAGGGAAAGAGGTAGTTGTTTGGGCTAAAATATAGGTGGGCTATGTACAGGTGCAGTAATCTGTGAGCTGCTCTGACAGTTGGTGCTTAAAGCTAGTGAGTGAGGGAGATAAGTGTTTCCAGTTTCAGAGATTTTTGTAGTTCGTTCCAGTCATTGGCAGCAGAGAACTGGAAGGAGAGGCGGCCAAAGAAATAATTGGTTTTGGGGGTGACTAGAGATATACCCGCTGGAGCGTGTGCTACAGGTGGGTGATGCTATGGTGACCAGCGAGCTGAGATAAGGGGGGACTTTACCTAGCAGGGTCTTGTAGATGACATGGAGCCAGTGGGTTTGGCGACGAGTATGAAGCGAGGGCCAGCCAACGAGAGCGTACAGGTCGCAATGGTGGGTAGTATATGGGGCTTTGGTGACAAAACGGATTGCATCCATTTTGTTGAGTAGGGTATTGGAGGCTATTTTGTAAATGACATCGCCAAAGTCGAGGATTGGTAGGATGGTCAGTTTTACAAGGGTATGTTTGGCAGCATGAGTGAAGGATGCTTTGTTGCGAAATAGGAAGCCAATTCTAGATTTAAGTTTGGATTGGAGATGTTTGATGTGGGTCTGGAAGGAGAGTTTACAGTCGAACCAGACACCGAAGTATTTGTAGTTGTCCACGTATTCTAAGTCAGAGCCGTCCAGAGTAGTGATGTTGGACAGGCGGGCAGGTGCAGGTAGCGATCGGTTGAAGAGCATGCATTTAGTTTTACTTGTATTTAAGAGCAATTGGAGGCCACGGAAGGAGTGTTGTATGGCATTGAAGCTTGCCTGGAGGGTTGTTAACACAGTGTCCAAAGAAGGGCCAGAAGTATACAGAATGGTGTTGTCTGCATAGAGGTGGATCAGAGACACACCAGCAGCAAGAGCGACCTCATTGATGTATACAGAGAAGAGAGTCGGTCCAAGAATTGAACCCTGTGGCACCCCCATAGAGACTGCCAGAGGTCCGGACAGCAGACCCTCCGATTTGACACACTGAACTCTATCAGAGAAGTAGTTGGTGAACCAGGCGAGGCAATCATTTGAGAAACCAAGGCTGTCGAGTCTGCCGATGAGGATGTGGTGATTGACAGAGTCAAAAGCCTTGGCCAGATCAATGAACACGGCTGCACAGTAATGTTTCTTATCGATGGCGGTTAAGATATCGTTAAGGACCTTGAGCGTGGCTGAGGTGCACCCATGACCAGCTCTGAAACCAGATTGCATAGCAGAGAAGGTATGGTGAGATTCGAAATGGTCGGTAATCTGTTTGTTGACTTGGCTTTCGAAGACCTTAGAAAGGCATGGTAGGATAGATATAGGTCTGTAGCAGTTTGGGTCAAGAGTGTCCCCCCCTTTGAAGAGGGGGATGACCGCAGCTGCTTTCCAATCTTTGGGAATCTCAGACGACATGAAAGAGAGGTTGAACAGGCTAGTAATAGGGGTGGCAACAATTTCGGCAGATAATTTTAGAAAGAAAGGGTCCAGATCGTCAAGCACGGCTGATTTGTAGGGGTCCAGATTTTGCAGCTCTTTCAGAACATCAGCTGAACGGATTTGGGAGAAGGAGAAATGGGGAAGGCTTGGGCGAGTTGCTGTGGGGGGTGCAGTGCTGTTGACCGGGGTAGGAGTAGCCAGGTGGAAAGCATGGCCAGCCGTAGAAAAATGCTTATTGAAATTCTCAATTATAGTGGATTTATTGGTGGTGACAGTGTTTCCTAGCAGTGGGCAGTTGGGAGGAGGTGCTCTTATTCTCCATGGACTTTACAGGTGTCCCAGAATATTGACCTCATCCCGTCAGTAGATGATGCCTGGCTATTCTTTAAAAGTGCCTTCCTCACCATCTTAAATAAGCGTCTCCAATCCAAAATTAAATCTAGAATCGCAACAAAGCATCCTTCACTCATGCTGACAAACATACCCTCGTAAGACTGACCATCATACCGATCCTCGACTTCGGTGATGTCATCTATTGAATAGCCTCCTACACTCTACTCAACAAACTGGATGCAGTCTATCACAGTGCCATCCGTTTTGTCACCAAAGCCCCATACACTACCCACCATTGCGACCTGTATGCTCTCGTTGCTTTGACCTCGCTTCATACTCGTCGCCAAAACCACTGGCTTCAGGTTATCTCCAAGTCTCTGCTAGGTAAAGCCCCGCCTTATCTCAGCTCCCTGGTCACCATAGCAGCACCCACCCGTTGCACAAGCTCCAGCAGGTATATCTCACTGGTCAACCCCAAAGCCAATTCCTCCTTTGGTCATCTTTCCTTCCAGTTCTCTGCTGCCAATGACTGGAACGAACTGCAAAAATCTCTGAAGCTGGAGACTCACATCTCCCTCACTAGCTTTAAGCACCAGCTGTCAGAGCAGCTTACAGATCACCACACCTGTACATAGCCCATCTATCTACCTACCTCATCCCAATACTGTATTTATTTATCTTGCTCCTTTGCACCCCAGTATCTCTACTTGCACATTCTTCTGCACATCTACCATTCCAGTGTTTAATTGCTATATTGTAATTACTTCGCCACTATGGCCTATTTATTGCCTTAATTTACCTCATTTGCTCTCACTGTATATAGACTTTTTGTTTTCTTTTGTTCTACTGTATTATTGACTATGTTTTGTTTATTCCATGTGTAACTCTGTTGTTGTATGTGCTTTATCTTGGCCAGGTCGCAGTTGCAAATGAGAACTTGCTATGCTTTATCTTGGTTAAATAAAGGTGTTCTCAGGACCTGGTTAAATAAAGGTGTTCTCAACTAGCAGATTAAATAAAGCAAATGAGAACTTGTTCTCAACTAGCCAACCTGGTTAAATAAAGGTGTTCTCAACTAGCCGAGCTGGTTAAATAAAGGTGTTCTCAACTAGCCGACCTGGTTAAATAAAGGTGTTCTCAACTAGCCTACCTGATTAAATAAAGGTGTTCTCAACTAGCCTACCTGATTAAAGGAAGGTTAAATAAAACAATAAAATTGTAAAACAAGGAATAATCACACAAATGTGGATATTTTTCCAGTCCCCACAAGGAAAAAGTATATTTTAGGGGTAGAATTCAGGTTAGGATTTTGAATGGGAATCAATTGTTTGGTCCCCACAAGGTTAGTAAAACAAGTGTGTGTGTGTGTGTGTTGTCAACCACAGAGTTCGTATTGTCAGAACATCACTTCCTCCTCTTCACCCAGCCACATACTGCGGGGGCGTTCAAACTCCACACACACACCAACGTGCATATACTCATGTGTACTACTCGCATATACACACCCATTTTGCTTATGCAAGCAGACATACTTGTTGTTTTCAAGCCGAACCCCCCCCCCCTTGCCCCATCCCCACCAAATAATAAAGACGTCAGACCAAACTCAACAGCACGTGTCACAGTCAACAAATTGCGTACCTTGACCTGCATTTTGTTTGTTAACATAGGCTACATTGTCTCTTGGGTTGATATGTAAACAATGTTGCTTCATCTCCACATGGTATAAGCCATTCATAGTCTTTGTTCATTCTTTACCAGCTGATAGGGAGACTGGTGTTTTGTTGCAGAAGCGTGGGTGGTGTTCATTAGGTACCAGAACTGAAAAGTTTAAAGGTCCCATGCAGCTGTTTTTATCTCCAACAATTAAGTACCTTATTATGATTGTTTTCAATTAAAATGGTCAAAAAGAAACAAAAAATAGCTTCTTTGCAAATAGCAATTTCTCAGGCAATAATTTAGCTAGGACTGTCTTGGAGTGATCTGAATGGGGAGGGGACAATGGACAACTTGCTGAGGTTTAGAACTCTCTTTGTTATTAACTAAAGGGACATTTCTATTTTTTTCTACATATTCATCAACTCTAGCATCACCCCAACATCAACATACAGTAGCATTCAAAATTGTGGACACACCGACTCATTCAAGAGTTTTTCTTTATTTGTACTGTTTTCTACATTGTAGAATAGTAGTGAAGACACAAACTATGAAATAACACACATGGAATCATGTAGTAACCAAAAAAGTGTTAAAGAAATTAAAATATATTTTAGATTTTAGAATCTTCAAAGTAGCCACTCTTTGCCTTGATGACAGCTTTGTACACTCTTGGCATTCACTCAACTAGCTTCACGAGGTAGTCACCTGGAATGCATTTCAATTAACAGGTGTGCCTTGTTAAAAGTTCATTTGAGGAAGTTCTTTCCTCCTTAATGTGTTTGAGCCAAGCAGTTGTGTTGTGACAAGGTAGGGGTAGTAAACAGAAGGTAGCCCTATTTGGTAAAAGACCAAGTCCATATTATGGCAAGAACAGCTCAAATAAGCAAAGAGAAACGACAGTCCATCATTACTTTAAGACATGAAGGTCAGTCAATCCAGAAAATGTCAAGAACTTTCTAAGTATCTTCAAGTGCAGTCGCAACCATCAAGAGCTATGATGAAACTGGCTCTCATGAAGACCGCCACAAGAAAGGAAGACCCAGAGTTAACTCTGCTGCAGAGGATAAGTTCATTAGAGTTACCAGCCTCAGTAACAGACACATCTCAACATCAACTGTTCAGAGGAGACTGCGTGAATCAGGCCTTCATGGTCGAATTGCTGCAAAGAAACCATTACTAAAGGACACCAATAATAAGAAGAGACTTGCTTGGGCCAAGAAACACCAGCAAGAGACGTTAGACCGGTGGAAATCTGTCTTTGGTCTGATTAGTCCAAATTTGAGATTTTTGGTTCCAACCTCCTTCTCTTTGTGAGACGCAGAGTAGGTGAATGGATGATATCTGCATGTGTGGTTCCCGCTGTGAAGCATGGAGGAGAAGGTGAGGGGTGCTTTTCTGGTGACACTGTCAGTGATTTATTTAAAATTCAAGGCACACTTAACCAGCATGGCAACCACAGCATTCTGCAGTGATAAGCCATCCCATCTGGTTTGCGCTTAGTGAGACAAACATTTGTTTTTCAACAGGACAATGACCCAACACACCTCCAGGCTGAGTAAGAGCTATTTGACCAAGAATGAGAGTGATGGAGTGCTACATCAGATGATCTGGCCTCCACAATCATCCGACCTCAACCCAATTGAGATGGTTTGGGATGAGTTGGACCGCAGAGTGAAGGAAATGAAGCCAACAAACCATTCCAGGTGAAGCTGGTTGCTAGAATGCCAAGCTGCCATCAAGGCAAAGGGTGGCTACTTTGAAGAATCTCATATATATTTAGCTTTGTTTTAACACATTTTTTGGTTACTACATGATTCCATATGTGTTATTTCATAGATTTTATGTCTTCACTATTATTCTACAATGTAGAGAATAGTAAAATAAAGAAAAACCCTTGAATGAATAGGTGTGTCCAAACATTTGACTGGTTCTGTATGTGTCATGGAGTTGTTTTGTATTAAAAAAAGACAGGAAGTTAAGTGTTTCCAATGACATCATTAACCAATTAGTAGGCAATGCCTCATCATTTGTTAAAAGCCACTTTGCGGGCTCTACTGTTGTTGCTACGAGACGTTTCCACTTCACAATAACAACACTTGATCAGGGCAGCTCTAGCAGGG
Source organism: Oncorhynchus masou masou (assembly GCF_036934945.1). Classification (NCBI taxonomy): domain Eukaryota; kingdom Metazoa; phylum Chordata; class Actinopteri; order Salmoniformes; family Salmonidae; genus Oncorhynchus; species Oncorhynchus masou. The sequence continues at coordinate 37,602 of NW_027009140.1, read as the reverse complement.
CAGAAATTTGACGAACTGACTTGTTGGAAAGATGGCATCCTATGACTGTGTCATGTTGAAAGTCACTGAGCACTTCAGTAAAGCCATTCTACTACCAATGTTTGTCTATGGAGATTGCATGGCTGTGCGCTCAATTTTATATACCTGTCAGCAACGGGCGTGGCCACACTATATAGTTGAAATCAGAAGTTTACATACACCTTAGCCAAATACATTTAAATTAAGTTTTTCACAATTCTGGACATTTTAATCCTAGTATAAATTCCCTGTCTTAGGTCAGTTAGGATCACCACTTTATTTTAAGAATGTGAAATGTCAGAATAATAGTAAAGAGAATTTATTTAAGCTTTTATTTCTTTCATCACATTCCCAGTGGGTCAGAAGTTTACATATGCTCAATTAGTATTTGGTAGCATTTCCTTTAAATTGTTTAACTTGGGTCAAACATTTCAGGTAGCCTTCCACAAGCTTCCCACAATAAGTTTGGCCCATTCCTTCTGACAGAGCTTGTGTAACTGAGTCAGGTTTGAAAGCCTCCTTGCTCGCACACAATTTTTCAGTTATACCCACATATTTTCTAAGATTTAGGTCATGGCTTAGTGATGGCCTCTCCAATACCTTGTCTTTGTTGTCCTTAAGGCATTTTGCCACAACTTTGAAAGTATGCTTGAGGTCATTGTCCATTTGGAAGACCCATTTGCGACCAAGCTTTAACTTCCTGACTGATGTCTTGAGATGTTGCTTCAACATATCCACATAATTTTCCCACCCCATGATGCCATCTATTTTGTGAAGTGCACCAGTCCCTCCTGCAGCAAAGCACCCCCACAACATGATGCTGCCACCCACATGCTTCAAGGTTGGGATGGTGTTCTTCGGCATGCAAGCCTCCACATATTTCCTCCAAACATAATGATGGTCATTAATGTTTCATCAGACCAGAGGACATTTCTCCAAAAAAGTACGATCTTTGTCCCCATGTGCAGTTGCAAACCGTAGTTTGGCTTTTTTAATGGCGGATTTGGAGCAGTGGCTTCTTCCTTGCTGAGCAGCCTTTCAGGTTATGTAGATATAGGACTCATTTTACTGTGCATATAGATACTTTTGTACCTGTTTCCTAAAGCATCTTCACAAGGTCCTTTGCTGCTGTTCTGGGATTGATTTGCACTTTTCTCACCAAAGTACGGTCATCTCTAGGAGACAGAATGTGTCTCCTTTCTAAGAGGTATGATGGCTGTGTGGTCCCATGGTGTTTATACTTGCGTACTATTGTTTGTACAGATGAGTGTGGTACCTTCAGGTACCTTTGGAAATTGCTCTCAAGGATGAACCAGACTTGTGGAGGTCTACAATTTCTTTTTCTGAGGTCTTGGCTGATTTTCTTTTGATTTTCCCATGATGTCAATCAAAGAGGTACTGAGTTTGAAGGGAGGCCTTGAAATACAGGTACACCTCCAATTGACTCAAATGACATCAATTAGCCTATCAAAAGTCATGACATCATTTTCTTGAATTTCCCAAGCTGTTTAAAGCCACAGTTAAAGTAGTGTATGTACACTTCTGACCCAACTGGAATTGTGATACAGTGAATAAGTGAAATAATCTGTCTGTAAACAATTGTTGGAAAAATTACTTGCGTCATGAACCAAGTAGATGTCCTAACCGACTTGCCAAACCTATAGTTTGTTAACAAGACATTTTTGGAGTGGTTGAAAAACGAGTTTTAATGACTCCTACCTAGGTGGTTATACACTTCCAACTTCAACTGTATATATACAAACGTAAGTTGATGTTGGGGTGGTTCTGGAGATGATGAATATGAAGTTGAAAATGTTTTCCCTTTAACTAATTTACCACATGGCGATGTCACCATGGAAGGCCAAATCTCCATCCCACCACAACCGGCTGAAATATCAGGCGGTCTTTTCAAACAGCTCTTATACTAAAGGGGCATTATCATCATTTTCACAATATTATTCCAACCAAATATTGTGGACGTACATATAAAACCGGAAAATCACGTTTTGACTGCACTGGGCCTGTTGTGTGCTGCACTGGGCCTGGTGTGTGCTGCACTGGGCCTGGTGTGTGCTGCACTGGGCCTGGTGTGTGCTGCACTGGGCCTGGTGTATGCTGCACTGGGCCTGGTGTGTGCTGCACTGGGCCTGGTGTGTGCTGCACTGGGCCTGGTGTGTGCTGCACTGGGCCTGGTGTGTGCCCTGGTGTGTGCTGCACTGGGCCTGTTGTGTGCCCTGGTGTGTGCTGCACTGGGCCTTGAAAAGCTTTTTGTTGTTGTTGTGTGCCCTGGTGTGTGCTGCACTGGCTAATGTGTGTGCGTGTGTGTTTCAGAGGTGTCCAACCTGCTGGTGGTAACTAAGGACAGAGTGCTGGTTCCCCAGACAACCCTGCAGGAGAGTCAACTCAGCTTCCACAGGATTCTCAAGGAGGAGATCATGCAGGTGCTGTATCACAAACACACACACTGCGACACACACACCTCTACACACACTGCGACACACACACACTCTTCGCACACTGCTACGCACACACACTCTATACACACACACACCTCTACATACACTGCGACACACTGCTACACACACACACTGCTGGAACCACGTAGGTTTTTTTTAATTTTTCTCAAGAATGCGTAGCAGTGCAGACGTGGTTTGTCGTCCTCTTGTTTACTTTTTGTATTTTTTTGTATATATTCCAATTTATTTTTCAATCTCTTTTTCCCTTTTTAAATTAAATATACCTTCCAGTAACCCGCCTCACTCAATGTGACACGGATCCGCTATTTTTTAGACCTAATACCGTGTGGCGGACTGCAATAGCATCAAATAGTCCCCGCTATATGCAACTGTTCAGGGAAGTCAGGAACCAATTCACACAGTCAAGAAAGCAAAGGCTAGCTTTTTCAAACAGAAATTTGCATCCTGTAGCTCTAACTCCCAAAAGTTTTGGGACACTGTAAAGTCAATGGAGAACAAGAGCACCTCCTCCCAGCTGCCCACTGTACTGAGGGTAGGCAACACGGTCACCAGCGTTAAAACCATGATAATTGAACATTTCAATAAGCATTTCTCTACGGCTGGCCATGCTTTCCTCCTGGCTACTCCAACCCCGGCCAACAGCTCCGCACCCCCCGCAGCTACTTGCTCGAGCTTCTCCTTCACCCAAATACAGATCGTAGATGTTCTGAAAGAGCTGCAAAACCTGGACCCGTACAAATCAGCTGGGCTAGACAATCTGGACCCTCTCTTTCTAAAATTATCCGCCGTCATTGTTGCAACCCCTATTACCAGTCTGTTCAACCTCTTTCGTATCCTCCGAGATCCCTAAAGATTGGAAAGTTGCCGCGGTCATCCCCCTCTTCAAAGGGAGTTACACTCTAGACCCAAACTGTTAGACAGTTTGGCCCTGCCTTTCTAAAGTCTTTGAAAGCCAAGTAAATAAACAGATCCCTGACCATTTCAAATCTCACCGTACCTTCTCCGCTGTGCAATCCGATTTCAGAGCTGGTCATGGGTGCACCTCAGACACACTCAAGGTACTAAACAATATCATAACCGCCATTGATAAAAGACAGTACTGTGCAGCCGCTTCATCAACCTGGCCAAGGCTTTCGACTGTCACTCATATTCTTATCGGCAGACTCAATAGCCTTGGTTTCTCAAATGACTGCCTCGCCTAGTTCACCAACTACTTCACAGACAAAGTTCAGTGTGTCAAATCGGAGGGCCTATTGTCCGGACCTCTGGCAGTCTCTATGGGGATTCCACAGGGTACAATTCTCTGGCCGACTCTTTTCTCTGTATACATCAATGATGTTGCTCTTGCTGCTGGTGATTCTCTGATCCACCTCTACGCAGACGAAACCATTCTGTATACATCTGACCATTCTTTGGACACTGTGTTAACAAACCTCCAAACGAGCTTCAATGCCACACAACACTCCTTCCGTGGCCTCCAACTGCTCTTAAACGCTAGCAAAACTAAATGCATGCTTTTCAAACTTTCACTGCCCGCACCTGCCCGCCCGACTAGCATCACTACTCTGGACGGTTCTGACCTTGAATACGTGGACAACTACAAATACCTAGGTGTCTGGCTCGACTGTAAACTCTCCTTCCAGACTCATATTAAACATCTCCAATCCAAAATGAAATCTAGAATCGTCTTTCTATTTAGCAAAAAAAGCCTCCTTCACTCACGCCGACAAACTTACCCTAGTAAAACTGACTATCCTACCGATCCTCGACTTCGGCGATGTCATCTACAAAATAGCCTCCAATACTCTACTCAGCAAATTGGATGTAGTTTATTACAGTGCCACCCATTTTGTTACCAAGCGCCTTGTACCACCCACCAATGCGACCTGTATGCTCTAGTCGGCTGGCCCTCGCTACATACTCGTCGCCAGACCCACTGGCTCCAGGTCATCTATAAGTCTATGCTAGGTAAAGCGCTGCCTTATCTCAGCTCACTGGTCACCATAGCAGCACTCACCCGTAGCACGCACTCCAGCAGGTACATCTCACAGGTCATCCCCAAATCCAACACCTCTTTGGCCATCTTTCCTTCCAATTCTCTGCTGCCAGTGACTGGAATGAATTGCAAAAATCGCTGAAGCTGGAGGTTTATATTTCCCTCACTAACTTTAAACATCAGCTATCTGAGCAGGTAACCGATCGCTGCAGCTGTACATAGTCCATCTGTAAATAGCCCACCCAATCTACCTACCTCATCCCCATATTGTTTCTATTTACTTTGCTGCTCTTCTGCACACCAGTATCACTACTTATACACCATCATCTGCTCATCTATCACTCCAGTGTTAATCTGCTAAATTGTAATTGCCTTTCCACCTCATGCCAATTGCACACACTGTATATAGACTTTCTTTTTTTCCCCTATTGTGACTGTACGCTTGTTTACTCCATGTGTAACTCTGTGTTGTTGTTTGTGTCACACTGCTTTGCTTTATCTTGGCCAGGTCGCAGTTGTAAATGAGAACTTGTTCTCAACTAGCTTACCTGGTTAAATAAAGGTGAAATAAAAAATAATAAAACACATGCACTCTACACACACTGCTAGACACACTCTACACACACTGCTAGACACACTCTACACACACTGCTAGACACACTCTACACACACTGCTGGACACACTCTACACACACTGCTGGACACACTACACACACTGCTAGACACACTCTACACACACTGCTAGACACACTCTACACACACTGCTGGACACACTCTACACACACTGCTGGACACACTCTACACACACTGCTAGACACACTCTACACACACTGCTAGACACACTCTACACACACTGCTAGAACACTCTACACACACTGCTAGACACACTCTACACACACTGCTAGACACACTCTACACACACTGCTAGACACACTCTACACACACTGCTAGACACACTCTACACACACTGCTGGACACACTCTACACACACTGCTGGACACACTCTACACACACTGCTAGACACACTCTACACACACTGCTAGACACACTCTACACACACTGCTGGACACACTCTACACACACTGCTGGACACACTCTACACACACTGCTGGACACACTCTACACACACTGCTAGACACACTCTACACACACTGCTAGACACACTCTACACACACTGCTAGACACACTCTACACACACTGCTAGAACACTCTACACACACTGCTAGACACACTCTACACACACTGCTAGACACACTCTACACACACTGCTAGACACACTCTACACACACTGCTAGACACACTCTACACACACTGCTAGACACACTCTACACACACTGCTAGACACACTCTACACACACTGCTGGACACTCTCTACACATACTGCTGGACACACTCTACACACACTGCTGGACACACTCTACACACACTGCTGGACACACTCTACACACACTGCTAGACACACTCTACACACACTGCTGGACACACTCTACACACACTGCTGGACACACTCTACACACACTGCTGGACACACTCTACACACACTGCTAGACACACTCTACACACACTGCTAGACACACTCTACACACACTGCTGGACACACTACACACACTGCTGGACACACTCTACACACACTGCTAGACACACTCTACACACACTGCTAGACACACTCTACACACACTGCTAGACACACTCTACACACACTCTACACACACTGCTGGACACACTCTACACACACTGCTAGAACACTCTACACACACTGCTAGACACACACTGCTGGACACACTACACACACTGCTAGACACACTCTACACACACTGCTAGACACACACTACACAATCTGCTACATTACACTTTGCTACACACACAAACCGTACCTCAGTCACATCCATCCATCCATCGGCTGAAAGAGACTTTGTCAAATCTTTACTCTTCTAGGCATTTCAGCCCTTCAGTGTTTTCTTACTGGTGTTTGTCACCAGTGTGTATTTACGATGTGTGTATGAATGTGTATTGACTAACTCTCTGTCCTCTTCCTCCTGTATCTATCAGGGAGAGCACCTGGGGCTGGGTACCCGGACCAACATCTATGCTGGAGTACTGAAGGTGAAGAGCGAGGAGGATGCAGGATACTATCCCTCTCAGGAGCTCAAAGTAGTGCTGAAGGTGTTGGGGTCTGGACACAGAGACATCTCCCTGGTAAGACACACCTACACCATCTACATCATGGGATTACTTTAGGGACTCCCTCAAGAAGAGTGAAGAAGGCACAGTGATGCCGAAAAGTTGGTGTTTTTTACCCAATACGTGTGTGTGTGTGTTGTTAGGTTCTTCTTTTTCAGAGTAAATATATATATTTCAGAGTAAATATCCCACGGACACTAGAGAAGCTTTAACCAAGTTTAATTCTTCCCAAAGGTTCTTTACAGCTGGAATCAGACAGCAAAACATTTATCACATCAGTTATATACATCCTACTTAAAACACTCCTCCTTCTCTCCAATTCTTGTTTTATGGCTCCACAGGAAGCTAATAAAGAGGGTAACAGGATAACAGGATAACAAACCTTTATTACTCCCTTAAGAGAATCTGTCCTCACCTCCTGACCTCAATCCCTCCATCTAATCTAGATGTCCATCTGTCTCCCTTGTTTCACACGTTGCTCTCCTCTCATCCCCCCAACACATTCCGAAGCCATCTGTCTTTCTTCAGAGACATAAAACTAATTATCTTTCATTTCCTATCTCAATGATCAAAGTTCATCCGTATGTGTGTATGTAATGTATGTATGTATGTATGTATGTATGTATGTATGTATGTGTACATTTAAAGTCGTACGTTTACATACACCTTAGCCAAATACATTTAAACTCAGTTTTTCACAATTCCTGACATTTAAACCTAGTAAACATTCCCTGTTTTAGGTCAGTTAGGATCACCACTTTGTCAGAATAATAGCAGAGAGAATTATTTAATTCAGCTTTTATTTCTCTCATCACAATCCCAGTGGGTTAGAAGTTTACATATGCTCAATTAGTATTTGGTAGCATTGTCTTTAAATTGTTTAACTTGGGTCAAATGTTTTGGGAAGCCTTCCACAAGCTTCCCACAATAAGTTAGGTGAATTTTGTCCCATTCCTCATGACAGAGCTGGTGTAACTGAGTCATGTCTGTAGGTCTCCTTGCTCACACACACTTTTTCAGCTCTGCCCACCAATAATATTCAATAAAATTCCAACCGGACAATTCCGTTGTCATTAGAAAGGAAAGGGAACGGAGCTCACGCTCACAGCCACGCGTGATAAACAACTTAGGCTTTAAGCTGAGCCACTTACCGTGAGTGGTCTTATTCTCTCCCCTTTCACAATAGAAGCCTGAAACAACTTTATAAAGACTGTTGACATCTAGTGGAAGCCTTAGGAAGTGCAATCTGACCCAATTTACACTGGATATTGGATAGGCAATCACTTAAACTACAAACCTCAGATTTCCCACTTCCTGGTTGGATTTTTATTAGGTTTTCGCCTGCCATATGAGTTCTGTTATACTCACAGACATGATTCAAACAGTTTTAGAAACTTCTGCGTGTTTTCTATCCAAATCTACTAATAGTATGCATATCCTAGCTTCTGGGCCTGAGTTGCAGGCAGTTTACTCTGGGCACGCTTTTCATCCGGACGGGAAAATACTGCCCCCTAGCCCAAAGAGGTTTTAACAAGAAATTTGTGTAGTGGTTGAAAAACGAGTTTCAATGACTCCAACCTAAGTGTATGTAAACTCCCGACTCAATTGTGTATGTGTGTGCGGCTCTCTTTATTGAAATAGCTTCCAGTGTATTCTCTGTTAGTCAGCACCTCAGCACTAAATAATGTTCTCTGGGGGTGCACCAGCTCATGCTTTTTATTAGACTGTGTCACGTTCCATATTAGCTAACTCTGACTCTCTGTCTCCCCTCTGTCGTTCCTTCTCCTGTCCCACATCTCTGTCTCTCCCTCTGCCTCCCTCTCTCTGTCCTTCCCCCCTCTCTCTCCCTCTCTCTCTCCTGTCCTCCATCTATCTCCCCGCTGTCTCTCCCTCCGTCTCCCCTGTCCTCCATCTGTCTCTCACTCTCTCTCCTGTCCTCCATCTATCTCCCCCGCTGTCTCCCCTGTCCTCCATCTGTATCTGTCTCTCCCGCTGTCTCTCCCTCCTGTCCCCCATCTCTCCTGTCCTCCATCTATCTCCCTCTCTCTTGCCCCCCCACCCCTGTCTCTCCGTCTCTCCCTCTCTCCTGTCCTCCATCTTGGTCTCTCTCCTGTCCTCCATCTGTCTCTCTCACTCCCTCTGCCTATCTCTCTCACTCCCTCTGCCTATCTCTGTCTCTCTGTCTCTGTCTCTCTCTCTTCCTATCCCTCTCTCTCCCCCTCTCTTCCTATCCCTCTCTCCTGTTCTCTCTTTCTCTCTTCTGTTCTCTCTCTCTCTCCTGTTCTCTCTCTCTCTCTCCTGTTCTCTCTCTCTCCTGTTCTCTCTCTCTCCCTCCTGTTATCCCTCTCTCTCCCCAGGCCTTTTTTGAGACAGCTAGTATGATGCGGCAGGTCTCCCATAAGCACATCGCCCTGCTCTATGGAGTCTGTGTACGCCACCTTGAGAGTGAGTGTACACACAAACACACACACACACACACACACACACACACACACACACACACACACAGTAACCTACATGACCCTATAAACCTCTCTTCCTGTGCAGTGTTCATACAGAACCTATACTACAGTATTGCAATAGTAGATCAGCAGATATTATTTATAATTAATGAACTCCACATGAGCTGTTGACTCAGTACTGAATAGTAAGTTGACATAGATTAAATCTCAAACCGATCACTTTGAGCAGTCAATCACTCGATAAAGGACTTAGTGTTCAGTTTGAGATTCATCTATACTGTGCTGTACCCTCTGAACACGATTTACCTGTCTAAACCAGTTAGTGGGAGATGTTTGGTATGAGTACAGTAATGTAGCTATTCTGTTTTCCCCAACAAAAGATAAACCAGTCTTACTGTTGTGGTAGCCAGGCAGAATATTGTATGTGTGTGTGTGTATTGTTTGAGGCATCCATTCTCAGTGAAATGAATTCAGTTCCAGTCAATAGCATGTGACATAATGTATCAATCAATCAAATGTATTTCTAAAGCCCTTTTTGCATCAGCAGATGTCAGAAAGTGCTGTACAGAATCCCAGCCTAAAATCCTAAACAGCAAGCAGGTGTAGAAGCACGATGGCCAGGAAAATGTCACTAGAAAGGCAGGAACCTAGGAATGTACAGGCTGACTGGGATGTCACTTTGTGTTATCTTGCCTAACTCTCTCCCTTTCCCTCCCTGATTTCCTATTTCCTTCATCTACCCCGTTGTGTGTGTGTGTGCGTGTGTGTGTGTGTGTGTGTGTGTGTGTCCAAATTAAATGTTATGCTTCATAAACAACAGGTGTAGATCAACAGTGAAATGCTTACTTATGGGCCCTTTCCAACAATGCAGAGTTAAAGATAAAAAATAAATACACAGTAAAATAACGAGTAATATAGGTAGGGGTAAAGTGACTTGGCGACAGGATAGAATATAGACAGTAGTAGCAACTTATGTGATGGGTGCGAAAGTGTGTGGTGTCAGTAGGCATGTGTGCATGCACATGATGTGTGTGTTGGGGTGTCAGTGTATGGGTGTGTGGGTAGAGTCCAGTGTGTGTGTGTACATAGTCAGTGCAAGATAGAGAGTGCAAAAATGGGGGTCAATGCAGGTAGTCCTGGTAGCCATTTGATAAGCTATTTAGCAGTCTTGTTTAGTAGTCTTATGGCTTGGTGATAGAAGCGGTTTAGGGTCTTGTTGGTTCCAGACTGGTGAATGAGTACCGCTTGCCATGCGGTAGCAGAGAGAACAGTATGGCTTGAGTCTGACCATTTCTTGGGCCTTCCTCTGACACCGACTGGTATAGAGGTCCTTGATGGCAGGGAGCTTGGCCCCAGTGATGTACTTAGCTGTAATCACCACCTTGGTAGAACCTTGCGTTCGGTTGCCTTGCCGTTGCCGTACCAAGCGGTGATGCAAGCAGTCAAGATGCTCTCTGGTGCAGTGGTAGAACTTTAGGCCGGCCTCCCGAGTGGCGCAGGGGTCTAAGGCTGTGCCACTAAAGATTCTGGGTTCGAGTCCAGGCTCTATCGCAGCTGGCCGCGAATGGGAGACCCATGGGGCGGCGCACAATTGGCCCAGCTTCGTCCTGGTTAGGGGAGGGTTTGTCCGGCAGGGGTGCTCTTGTCCCATCGTGCACTAGCGACTCCTGTGGCGGGCCGGGCTCAGTACACGCTGACACGGTCGCCAGGTGTACGGTGTTTCCTCCGACACATTGCGGCTGACTTCCAGGTTAAGTGGGCATTGTGTGAAAAAGCAGTGCGGCCTGTTTGGGTTGTGTTTTGGAGGACACACGGCTCTCGACCTTCGCCTCTCCCGAGTCTGTACAGGAGTTGCAGCGATGAGACAAGACTGTAACTGCCAATTGGAAACCACGAAATTGGGGATAAAGAGGGGTAAAATTAAAATGAAGACCTTAAGGCTGCCTAATCATTGTCGGTGACCAGTCCTACCATAGCTGGGTCATCAGCAAACTTCATAAAGGTGTTGGAGGCATGCGCGGCCTTGAAGTTGTGCGTGAACAGGGAGTACGGGAAGGGACTAAGCACACACCCCTGAGGGGCACCTTTGTTGATGGTCAACGTGGCGGATGTGTTGTTTCCTACCCTCACTGCCTGGGGGAGGCCCATCAGGAAGTCCAGGATCCAGTTGCAGAGGGAGGTGTTCAGTCCCAGGGTCCTGAGAGCACTATGGTGTTGAATGCTGAGATGTAGTCAATGAACAGCATTTTTACATACTGTAGGTAGAGTGCATTTGGAAAGTATTCAAACCCCTTCACTTTTTCCACAATTTGCATCCAGGTTTTCTGTCTGGCCCTGCGACCTTGAGAATGTTTAAAGGTCTAACTCACATCGGGTATGGAGAGCAAGATCACACGTACTTCTCCCTTTCTGATATTCTGCATATTACCAGACGTAAAAGACAAGCCTGACCTTTCCCCTCTCTGGGCCCCAAGTGACTTTTCCCTTGAGAAGAAAGGAAAATTCAACTGTATAGTCCAAAAAAATACATTCTAATGACAAGTATCTCACATAAGCATATTATGAAAGTAAATAAAACATCTTATTTATCAATGTTACCTAACTAATTCTGTATCTGCTAAGACAAAGCATTGTCCAAACATTTCAAACGACTTTTGTAATACAACTTTAGGTATTTTTTACGTAAATAATCAATATAATTTAAGACGGGATGATCTGTGGAATGATCGGAGGAAAACAAAGTGGAGCGTGCTTTCAGGTCACACGCCTCTAACAAAGAGTACACTTCCCTCGAGCCTCATTACTTCTTCATTTCTCAAAGGAAAAACCTCAACCAATTTCTAAAGACTGACATCCAGTGGAAGCGATAGGAACTGCAGGAAAGTTGTTTAGAAATGTGGAATCCCAATGAAATCTCATTGAATAGTGACCTAAAAAAAAGAAAAGAAATCTGAAAGGTTGGTCCTCGGGGTTTCGTCTGCCAAATAAGTTCTGTTATACTCACAGACATGATTCAAACAGTTTTTTTTAGAAACTTCAGAGTGTTTTCTATCCACACCGTCTAATAATAATATGCATATCCTAGCTTCTGGGTCTTAGTAGCAGGCTTTACTTTGGACACGCTTTTCAACCGGACGTGAAAATACTGCCCCCTGTCCCAAAGAAGATAATTGGGGAGGACAGGCTCATGGTAATGGCGTGAGCGGAATAGGTGGAATGGTATCATTCGCTCGATTCCAGCCAGTGTTATGAGCCATCCTTCCCTCAGCAGTTTCCACTGCTGTCCATGTCTAGGGTTGCACATTTCAGAGGTGGAAACTTTTCCATGGGAATTAACAGAAATATATGCAAATTAATATTAATACCATTTAAATGTAGATGTTTTTTGCCTTGGATATATTTACCATCATATGGAGACAGAAACATAAACCTTTTACCTTATCAGAAGTAGACGTGATTAAATCCTTCTAATAGAAATAAACGATTTAGTGAACTTTAATTATAGTGAGTTGACTCTTCACATGGGATGATTACACTGGAACAACAAAAGAAAGGGAATATTGAATGATCCATCACATCTCCCAAAAACGTACATCTGTAAAATGATAGTCTAGAAACTAAAGCTTTGGTGGTCTTCCTCTCAGGACCTCTTCAATGTCCACCTCTTGAACATCAGACTCTCAGGCTTCCATGTCTTCTCCTGGACCTCTTCAATGTCCACCTCTTGAACATCAGACTCTCAGGCTTCCATGTCTTCTCCTGGACCTCTTCAATGTCCACCTCTTGAACATCAGACTCTCAGGCTTCCATGTCTTCTCCTGGACCTCTTCAATGTCCACCTCTTGAACATCAGACTCTCAGGCTTCCATGTCTTCTCCTGGACCTCTTCAATGTCCACCTCTTGAACATCAGACTCTCAGGCTTCCATGTCTTCTCCTGGACCTCCTCAATGTCCACCTCTTGAACATCAGACTCTCAGGCTTCCATGTCTTCTCCTGGACCTCTTCAATGTCCACCTCTTGAACATCAGACTAAGGCCTCATTTTCACTGTCACTTTCCAACCTTGTTGAGGCTGTGTTACGCATGCCTCTATGAAGAGGGAACGCGACATCCTGCTACAACTAAACTCTCCGTGAAGTGAAAAAGGTATGGACTGTAGGTGCGAGTAAGGATGACGACAGACAGAATGTGGTACCGTTTACAAGGACTTTATTCCTTTACACGGTAATATGGGGAAAAGGGGCTGGACGGAACCAAAGCAAAGAAAGTAAATCTCAAAGCCCCCCCTCTCCTATCTTACCTGCCTACCCACTACTTACCTAATTTAGCACCACCTGGTGCCCTAACCAAAATACAGGGGTGGTCCGCCCAGGTCTTACCTAGTGTGCCTAGACAGCGAATATGCTACGGGTATATGTATGCCCGCGGGCCTCTTGCCTAAGCACTCCCTAGGTGCCTTCCCCTTCCCCCCTGGGAACAAATGAAACAGAATATTAAACAATTTCACAAACAAACTAAGAAACAAAGGACATCAAATAAGCTGAGCAACAAACTCACAAAACATACCAACTCTCAGCCTAGCAAAATCTCTGCAATGACCTCCCAGCAATGACCTCCCAGCAAAATCTCTCTAGCAAATTTACCTCTAACAAAATTCTCTCCTCCTGCACAGAACACTGGCTTTTATATAGCTTCTGGTATAGGTAATTGGAGACAGCTGCGTCTTGACGAGGGGGCGGGGTCAACTCTCCAATTAGCCCTGGAGTCGACCAATCAGCTGCTTGATGGGTTTCAGGAAGCCATTTCCTGAAATAAACACATGCAAACATACAAACTACAACACATAAACTGGGGAACGTAACAGGCTGGCACGTTGTCAGGCTCAAAAAGCCTCAAATTTGCCCGGATGGCCACCAATTTTTCAACCTTTGTATTGGTCAGCCTGTTGCGTGCTTTGGTGTGTGTTCCCAAACAAGGATCAGTTGCGCTCTGAGGCGGCTGATGTTGGTGGGATTTGGAGAATGATGGAGGCAACAGGGGAAAGAGCCTCAGATCCACAAAGTCCCTTCCACCTGGTGGCTGATAAGATATGTTGGCACGACTGCCGTATTTCATCTCCATCCCAAGGCCCTTGCTTGGAAGTGTACTTCGCCAGACTGCCAAGAACCTTGCCCTCATCCAGGCCAAGGTGGCGAGACACGGTAGTTTTGACACCAAAAGCCTTTTTGATCTCTGCACCAGACAGGATGCTCTTGCCAGCATACCTGGGGTCCAACATGTACACTGCGGTGTGTATGGGCTTCAGGCAGAAGTCTTCAAGTTTTTTGATGTATTTCAGAACTGCAGTTTCCTCTGCTTGGAGCAACAGTGAAGTGGGCAGGGCAGTACGGTTTCTTCTCTTACATCTGCAAGCAGAGTCTGAACATCAGACAGGATGGCATTGTCTCCCTCAAGCCATGCAATGACTACTGTTATAGGTTTCAGGAGTTTCAGGCTGCTTACCACTTTCTCCCAAAATACATACATACATACTCTTGATGGGGCTGTCCATATCGGCAGACTGTGATATGGTCATTTCTTGGAGAGACTCCTTCCCCTCCAGGAGACTGTTAACCTGTTGCGTCGCGCAATCCCGGATCCGGGATTCTATTTATAGCCTCAAGCTCATTAGCATAACGCAACGTTAACTATTCATGAAAATCGCAAATGAAATGAAATAAATATATTTGCTCTCAAGCTTAGACTTTTGTTAACAACACTGTCATCTCAGATTTTCAAAATATGCTTTTCAACCATAGCTAAACAAGCATTTGTGTAAGAGTATTGATTGCTAACATAGCTATAAGCCTAGAATTCAGCCAGCAACATTTTCACAAAAACAAGAAAATCATTCAAATAAAATCATTTACCTTTGAAGAACTTCAGATGTTTTCAATGAGGAGACTCTCAGTTAGATAGCAAATGTTCAGTTTTTCAAAAAAATATTATTTGTGTAGGACAAATCGCTCTGTTTTGTTCACGTTTGGCTATGAAAAAAACCTGTATACAGTTATAGCCTCAAGCTCATTAGCATGATGTAACGTTAACGATTTCTGAAAACCGCAAATAAAATGAAAATGCGCCTGCTCTCAAGCTTAGCCTTTTCTTAACAACACTGTCATCTCAAATATGCTTTTGAACCATAGCAATTCACTAATTTGTGTAAGAGTATGCTAAGCTAGCTTAGCATTTTGAGTAGCATTTAGCACGCAACATTTTCACAAAAACCAGATAACCAAATAAATAAAATCATTTACCTTTGAAGAGCTTCGGATGTTTTCAATGAGGAGACTCTCAGTTACATAGCAAATGTTCAGTTTTTCCTGAAAGAATCTTTGTGTAGGAGAAATCGCTCCGTTTTGTACATCACATTTGGCTTCAGAAACGAACCGAAAATTCAGTCAAACTTGTACGTCAAACTTTTTCCGAATTAACTCCATAATATCGACCGAAACATGGCAAACGTTGTTTGGAATCAATCCTCAAGGTGTTTTTTCACATATCTCTTCATTGATATATCGTTCGTGGAAGCCTGCTTTCTTCTCTGAATTCCATGGAAAAATACTTGCAGCTGAGGTTTGCGCACCAATTTCGGCGCAGGACACCGGGCGGACACCTGGTAAATGTGGTCTCTTATGGTCAATCTTCCAATGATATGCCTACAAAAACGTCACAATGCTGCAGACACCTTGGGGAAACGACAGAAAGGGCAGGCTCATTCCTCTCGCATTCACAGCCATATAAGGAGACAATGGAAAACGTATCCTCAAAAATCCTGCTGATTTCCTGGATGCCGTTTCATCTTGGTTTTGCCTGTAGCTCTCGTTCTAGGGCACGCACAGAGAATATCTTTGCAGTTCTGGAAACATCAAGAGTGTTTTCTTTCCAAAGCTATCAATTATATGCATAGTCGAGCATCTTTTTGTGACAAAATATTGCGCTTAAAACGGGCACGTCTTTTTATCCAAAAATGATATAGCGCCCCTAGAGTTTCAAGAGGTTAAACATGATGACAACACCACCCCAACAGGTGTTGCTAGGCAGCTTCAAAGTGGCGCTCTTATTCTTCTCACTTTGCTTGGTAAGGTAGATTGCTGCTATAACTTGATGACCCTTCACATACCTAACCACTTCCTTGAATCTTGTAGAGTGTATCCATTGTTTTCAGTGCCATAATGTCCTAGAGAAGCAGATTCAATGGGTGTGATGTGAGGGTAGGACTCCTCCACTTAAACCAAGCAGCCTTCATGTTCGCAGCATTGTCTGTCACCAGTGCAAATACCTTCTGTGGTCCAATGTCATTGATGACTGCCTTCAGCTCATCTGCAATGTAGAGACCGGTGTGTCTGTTGTCCCTTGTGTCTGTGTATTGTTAAGCACATTTCTACTCCTGAATACTGGTTGAAGGGTGGAGATGATGTAGTTATTTATTCCTTGCCCAAGAACATTCAACCACCCATCAGAAATGATTGCAATACAGTCTGCTTTCTCTATGATTTGCTTGACCTTCACTTGAACTCTGTTGAACTCTGCATCCAGGAAATGAGTAGATAAAGCATGTCTGGTTGAGGAGTGTATGCTGGGTGAAGAACATTCAGAAATCTCTTCCAATACACATTGCCCGTGAGCATCAGAGGTGAACCAGTTGCATACACAGCTCGAGCAAGACATTCATCAGCATTTCTCTGACTACGTTCCTCCATTGAGTCAAAAAAAACATCTGATTCCAGGAGGACATGAGCTGTTGTTATGGATAAGGTGTCTGATTCCAGGAGGACATGAGCTGTTGTTATGGATAAGGTGTCTGATTCCAGGAGGACCATGAGCTGTTGTTATGGATAAGGTGTCTGATTCCAGGAGGACCATGAGCTGTTGTTATCGATAAGGTGTCTGATTCCAGGAGGACATGAGCTGTCGTTATCGATAAGGTGTCTGATTCCAGGAGGACCATGAGCTGTTGTTATCGATAAGGTGTCTGATTCCAGGAGGACATGAGCTGTTGTTATGGATAAGGTGTCTGATTCCAGGAGGACATGAGCTGTTGTTATCGATAAGGTGTCTGATTCCAGGAGGACATGAGCTGTTGTTATCGATAAGGTGTCTGATTCCAGGAGGACATGAGCTGTTGTTATCGATAAGGTGTCTGATTCCAGGAGGACCATGAGCTGTTGTTATCGATAAGGTGTCTGAGTCCAGGAGGACCATGAGCTGTTGTTATCGATAAGGTGTCTGATTCCAGGAGGACCATGAGCTGTTGCTATCGATAAGGTGTCTGATTCCAGGAGGACCATGAGCTGTTGTTATCGATAAGGTGTCTGATTCCAGGAGGACCATGAGCTGTTGTTATCGATAAGGTGTCTGATTCCAGGAGGACCATGAGCTGTTGTTATCGATAAGGTGTCTGATTCCAGGAGGACCATGAGCTGTTGCTATCGATAAGGTGTCTGATTCCAGGAGGACCATGAGCTGTTGTTATCGATAAGGTGTCTGATTCATTATTTTCACCTCGAATAGAAGTAGAGGGACTTTTGTCAGAGGTTGCTTGTTGTGAGCGCTGAGGGATCATTATGCACGTCCAGATGATTCTGCATCTTCGTTGCATTCTTCACTTATGATTTGGCATAGTATTTGCAAATGTACACAGATTGTCCTTCTACATTATCTGCAGTGAAATGTCTCCACACATCAGATAATGCCCGTGGAATTTTCCTGTAAATATCAGAACATTTTTTGTAAAAAAAAACAAATACAATTCCATGTACAGATAAATAGTTAAGCAATTTGATTTAACTCATTTGTAAGATACATTTTTTTAAATGAAACATGTATGGAAACAGGTGAATTAACAGTCTCAAACAAGCTAAAAACCCACATTGTAGCAAAAACTAACTAGCAGAAATTGTTAACAAGTTAGAAATGATTTAAACACACTTTGCTGTAGGCTCTATTTACTAGTTAACAAAAAAATCATGTATGCCATAAAATATATTCACCCCACCCAGTATTATAATCAAAACTTACCAGAAAGCATGTAGTCCTTGGCTCAGACAGTGTAGTAGTGTGGGCTCAATAGCATCTCATTAGTGTGCAAGATCTTGAGAATCAGCTGTGATGGAAGAGTGCACTGCAAGAATGCACAGCGCATGCAGAGGGTTGTAGTTCCATTGCATTGGGGATAGTTTAACCAAAATATGCTACAAGACCTAGAATTGCCTTATGAGTATCCCACAAAAAGGTTCACGGTTATTAGCTAACTTTTTTGATGTATTTATGCTAAATTCCCCAAATTCCTGGGTTTGAAGGTTTTTTGACCCTTTGCAACCCTGTCCATGTCTCTCTCTCTCCCAGATATCATGGTGGAGGAGTTTGTCCAGTTCGGTCCGTTGGATGTGTTCATGCGGAGACAACACAGTCCTCTCAGTACACCATGGAAGTTCCAGGTGGCCAAACAACTGGCCAGCGCTCTCAGCTACCTGGTGAGAAAAACACATTGAAATGTCTTCAACCTCTTTGTTACGGCAAGCCTAAATAAGTTCAGGAGTAAAAATGTGCTTAACAAGTCACATAATAATTGCATGGACTCTCTTTAACATGAGTTTTTATGACTACATCTCTGTACCCCACACATACACTCATCTGTAAGGTCCCTCAGTTCGAGTTGTGGATTTCAAACACAGACTCAACCATAAAGACCAGGGAGGTTTCCCAATGCCTCCCAAATAAGGGCACCTATTGGTAGACTTTGGGAAAAAAGCAGACATTGAATGTCCCTTTGCACATGGTGAACTTATTCATTTACAGTTCGGATGGTGTATCAAAACACCTAGTCACCAGAAAGATACAGGCATCCTTCCTAACTCAGTTGCCAGAGAGGAAGAAAAACACTCAGTGATTTCACCATGAAGCCAACAGTGGCTTTAAAAAAGTTAGAGTTGAATGGCTGTGATAGGAGGAAACTGAGGATGGAGCCACATCATTGTAGTTACTTCACAACACTAACTTACATGAGAAAGTGAAAAGAAGGAAGCCTGAACAGACTAAAAATATTCCAAAACATGCATCCTGTTTGCAATAAGGCACTAAAGTAAAACTGTAAAGAAATTGTGAAAGAAATGTCCTGAATACAAAGCGTTATGTTTGGGGTAAATCCAACACAACACATCACTGAGTACCACTCTTCATATTTTCAAGCATGATGGTGGCTGCATTAGGTTAGGGATATGCTTGTCATTGGCATTGTACAATCCAGGTGTGCAAAGCTCTTAGAGACTCTCTCTCTCTGTCTGTGTAGGAGGATAAGAAGCTAGTGCATGGCTTTGTGTGTACCAAGAACATCCTGCTGGCCAGAGACGGAGTGGACAGTGAGGGAGGACCCTTCATCAAGCTCAGCGACCCCGGCATACCCATCACTGTGTTGACCAGAGAGGGTAAGACTTCACTGAATCATGCACATTGAGTGCAAGACGACCATCATGTTCCATTTCGATTTGTGTTGTTATCCAGAGCAACGTATCTTATAGGACAAGGGCCCAATTTGAGATTGTAGAATTTATTGTACAGTATGTTGAGTTCTGAAAGGTTTGTGGCCCAGGATAATGTTTTTGGGAACAAGACTATACAAATGCACAGCTCACATTCCATTTTCCCCCCAATGGCATATTTATGTTTGGTAAACATTTACTGTGTCTGTGGCTGAGTGAAGACAGTTAAACAGACCAAACAGTGTTAATGTCCACTGGGACCACTGGATCTGACAGATGGGAACACTCTCCCTCCCTCTCTCTATGTTACTGGCATGGCAGGGCTGTGGATTCCTGTCAGCTGGAAGTGACGTGAGGGCTCGTGGGAAGAACTTGGAGACAGTCAGAGAGAGAGGGGGTTGGAGATGGACACAGTCAGAGAGAAGGGGGGGTTGGAGATGGACACAGTCAGAGAGAGGGGGGGTTGGAGATGGACACAGTCAGAGAGAGAGGGGGGTTGGAGATGGACACAGTCAGAGAGAGGGGGGTTGGAGATGGACACAGTCAGAGAGAGGGGGGTTGGAGATGGACACAGTCAGAGAGAGGGGGGTTGGAGATGGACACAGTCAGAGAGAGGGGGGTTGGAGATGGAGACAGTCAGAGAGCCTCATGGAGAGGCTCTGCCTCATAATGCAGTAAAGGTGTCAGTGTGGAAAGACAGGACTACCGACATATTAAAAATGACAAATTCCTTCCCCAAACAGATGAGGGTTTATTATCGTGTGTTCACTATAATGGTGTTTTGCTTTCTGCACCACATGTGACTGTTTGTTTGTGTTATGGCTAAATGTTTGTACTGTGTTTACATACGTGTGTGTATGTGTGTCAACCTGCAGAGTGTGTGGACCGGATCCCCTGGATTGCTCCAGAGTGTGTGAAGGACTCTGCCAACCTGAGTGTAGCAGCTGATAAATGGGGATTCGGCACAACACTGTGGGAGATCTGCTATGACGGAGAAGTGCCCCTTAAAGACAAGAAACTCACAGAGGTACATACTGTATACACACACACACACCTTAATCCACTTTATCCTACACCCTCACACATCTCTATGCCATGTATTGCCAGTTTGGACACAAAGTATCAGATACCCTTAAGCTACTCTCTCTCTCTTTCCCCACTCTCTTTCCCCACTCCCTCCCTCTCGCCCCCACTGTCCCTACCCCTCCCTCTCTCCCTCACCTCCCGCTCTCTCTCCCTGAGCAGAAAGAAAGGTTCTATGCAGCAGAGTGTCAGCTAGCTACTCCAGACTGCAAAGAGCTGGCTGAACTGATGACCCATTGTATGACCTTCGACCCCCGTAAACGCCCGTTCTTCAGGGCCATCGTCAGAGACATAGACACCCTTGAGGAACAGAGTACGTGTGTGTGTGTGTGTGTGTGTGTGTGTGTCAGTGAGCAGTAGCAGTACATGAGTAAAATCACTGGGGAAGTGAAAAAAAAACATGCTGACTCACCCTACTTGTAGAGAAACACCAATGACAACCTCCTTTCATGTTGCCGAAACATTTATCTTTTGTTGTCCTATGATACCTGGCTAAAATGCTTGCTAGCTATCCTAACTTCCTTTCATTACCTGGCAACGATTCGCTAGGCCAGCTAGTTAACGTTAGTCTAAATAACTAGCTAGCTACATTGAACTTCCGTACTCTCAGGCCAGGGGCACAATTATGGTTGGATCATTGGCCAGAATGAAGTAAAACCAAATCCCTATCTCCATCCATGGCTAATTGAAGAAAGGGACAATTGTCATTAGCTAGCTAGCCACCGGAGTACCACAACACAAGGAGATGCAACAATTATATATTATTTTGGAAATTACGTTCTGCTTTTGGTGTGAAGTCAATCCAAACTGGCTTCCCTTGACACTTGTTTTTGGTGCGCCAGGACCATTCACAGTTAACCTCACTCAGTTTAGCTCAACGCTGATTGGCTAATATTATTTGAAAAATGTAATCAAGGGAGGCCAAATGCTCGCTGGCTTCTCTTGCATTCAATGCTACGGGTTGCAACGATGTCATTCTCTTTTTGCCCAGACAGCATCAGTTAGATGGCCTACATATACTGAGAGAGGGCCGCTGTTAGATGGCCTACATATACTGAGAGAGGGCCGCTGTTAGATGGCCTACATATACTGAGAGAGGGCCGCTGTTGTGTTCGCTCGGATGCTTTCTCCAGTGAGATACATTCAGCCTCTTTCGAATTGAAGGAAAATGATGAAACACAGAGAGACAGCAGTTGTTTCTCAGCGCTAGCTAGAGAGAGAGATTGTAAGAGTGTGTGTATGAGTGTTGTGGAGTTCACTGGGTTCACGCTCCACAGCTCCCCCTTAACTGGGCCCCATGGATATAAATCTGCCCTCAATACTCCCACACGGTGGCTAGAATGAGGTACTGCCGTCATGTCGCAGTTAGACATCCATCATACTGGTGGTGTTGCTTTGCTGAATAAACCCACTGGGTATGTTGTCAGTGTGTAACAGTGTGTATGTTGTCAGTGTGCAACAATGTGTGTGTATGTTGTCAGTGTGTAACTGAGTGTGTGTATGTTGTCAGCGTGTGGGTTGTCAGTGTGTATGTTGTCAGTGTGCAACAATGTGTGTGTATGTTGTCAGTGTGTGGGTTGTCAGTGTGTAACAGTGTGTATGTTGTCAGTGTGCAACAATGTGTGTGTATTTTGTCAGCGTGTGGGTTGTCAGTGTGTAACAGTGTGTATGTTGTCAGTGTGTAACTGAGTGTGTGTATGTTATCAGCGTGTGGGTTGTCAGTGTGTAACAGTGTGTATCCCTCCATCAGACCCCTCTATCAAGCCTGTCCCCACTCTGGAGGTCGACCCCACTGTGTTCGAGAAGAGGTTCCTCAAGAAGATTCGAGATTTAGGAGAGGTAACACACGTGTGTGTTTGACCATGCCAGAGACCATGTGCATATGCAAGTCATGTTAATGTTTGTCAGTATTATGTGATATGAATGTTCTGTGTGTGTGTGTGTGTGTGTATAGGGTCACTTTGGCAAGGTGGAGCTGTGTCGGTATGACCCCAGAGGGGACCGGACAGGGAGCTGGTAGCAGTGAAGAGTTTAAAGCCAGAGAACAGAGAGGAACAGAGCAGCAACCTCTGGTGTGAGATAGGAATCCTTAAAGAACTTTACCACCACAACATTGTCAAGTACAAAGGCATCTGTCAGGAGGAGGGTGAGCAGAGTATACGCAAGCATGCACACACATGTATACACCTACACACACACACACAACACCCACACACACACCTACCTACTGAACACACACCTTCTGCTTTGCCTCACTCCATCCTCTCTATCTGTCTGTGTGCAGGAGGCAGAGCCATCAAGTTGATCATGGAGTACCTGCCTGCTGGTAGTCTGAAGGAGTACCTCCCTCGCAACAAAAGCCAGACCAGCCTGAAGACTCTGCTCAGTTATGCTGTCCAGATCTGTCAGGTACTTTACCACTCACACCGCTACCTAACATACCCCTAGCACTAGCACCGCTACCTAACACTAGCACCGCTACCTAACATACCCCTAGCACTAGCACCGCTACCTAACATACCCCTAGCACTAGCACCGCTACCTAACATACCCCTAACACTAGCACCGCTACCTAACATACCCCTAGCACTAGCACCGCTGCCTAACATACCCCTAACACTAGCACCGCTGCCTAACATACCCCTAACACTAGCACCGCTACCTAACATACCCCTAACACTAGCTCCGCTGCCTAACACTAGCACCGCTACCTAACATACCCCTAGCACTAGCTCCGCTGCCTGACACTAGCACCGCTACCTAACATACCCCTAGCACTAGCTCCGCTGCCTAACACACCCCTAACACTAGCACCGCTGCCTAACACTAGCACCGCTACCTAACACACCCCTAACACTAGCTCCGCTGCCTAACATACCCCTAACACTAGCACCGCTACCTAACATACCCCTAACACTAGCACCGCTACCTAACATACCCCTAGCACTAGCACCGCTACCTAACATACCCCTAACACAAGCTCCGCTGCCTAACACTCGCACCGCTACCTAACATACCCCTAGCACTAGCTCCGCTGCCTAACATACCCCTAGCACTAGCTCCGCTGCCTAACACTCGCACCGCTACCTAACATACCCCTAACGCTAGCTCCGCTGCCTAGCACTAGCACCGCTACCTAACATACCCCTAGCACTAGCTCCGCTGCCTAACACTCGCACCGCTACCTAACATACCCCTAGCACTAGCTCCGCTGCCTAACACTAGCACCGCTACCTAACATACCCCTAGCACTAGCTCCGCTGCCTAACACTAGCACCGCTACCTAACATACCCCTAGCACTAGCTCCGCTGCCTAACACTAGCACCGCTACCTAACATACCCCTAGCACTAGCTCCGCTGCCTAACACTAGCACCGCTACCTAACATACCCCTAGCACTAGCTCCGCTGCCTAACACTAGCACCGCTACCTAACATACCCCTAGCACTAGCACCGCTACCTAACATACCCCTAGCACTCGCACCGCTAACTAACATACCCCTAGCACTAGCTCCGCTGCCTAACACTAGCACCGCTACCTAACATACCCCTAGCACTAGCACCGCTGCCTAACACTAGCACCGCTAACTAACATAGCACTGGCTCCGCTGCCTAACATACCCCTAACACTAGCACCGCTACCTAACACACCCCTAACACTGGCACCGCTACCCAACACACCCCTAACACTAGCACCGCTGCCCAACACACCCCTAACACTAGCACCGCTGCCTAACATACCCCTAACACGAGCACCGCTACCCAACATACCCCTAACACGAGCACCGCTACCCAACATACCCCTAACACGAGCACCGCTACCTAACATACCCCTAACACGAGCACCGCTACCTAACATACCCCTAACACGAGCACCGCTACCTAACATACCCCTAACACGAGCACCGCTACCTAACATACCCCTAACACGAGCACCGCTACCTAACATACCCCTAACACGAGCACCGCTACCTAACATACCCCTAACACTAGCACCGCTGCCTAACATACCCCTAACACTAGCACCGCTACCTAACATACCCCTAACACACCCCTAACACTAGCACCGCTGCCTAACATACCCCTAACACTAGTACCGCTGCCTAACATACCCCTAACACTAGCACCGCTACCTAACATACCCCTAACACACCCCTAACACTAGCACCGCTGCCTAACATACCCCTAACACTAGCACCGCTGCCTAACATACCCCTAACACTAGTACCGCTGCCTAACATACCCCTAACACTAGCACCGCTACCTAACATACCCCTAACACTAGTACCGCTGCCTAACATACCCCTAACACTAGTACCGCTGCCTAACATACCCCTAACACTAGCACCGCTGCCTAACATACCCCTAACACTAGCACCGCTGCCTAACATACCCCTAACACTAGCACCGCTGCCTAACATACCCCTAACACTAGCACCGCTGCCTAACATACCCCTAACACGAGCACCGCTACCTAACATACCCCTAACACTAGCACCGCTGCCTAACATACCCCTAACACGAGCACCGCTGCCTAACATACCCCTAACACTAGCACCGCTGCCTAACATACCCCTAACACTAGCACCGCTACCTAACATACCCCTAACACTAGCACCGCTACCTAACATACCCCTAACACTAGCACCGCTGCCTAACACTAGCACCGCTACCTAACATACCCCTAACATACCCCTAACACTAGCACCGCTGCCTAACATACCCCTAACACTAGTACCGCTACCTAACATACCCCTAACACTAGCACCGCTGCCTAACATACCCCTAACACGAGCACCGCTGCCTAACATACCCCTAACACACCCCTAACACTAGCACCGCTGCCTAACACACCCCTAACACTAGCACCGCTGCCTAACACACCCCTAACACTAGCACCGCTGCCTAACACACCCCTAACACTAGCACCGCTGCCTAACACACCCCTAACACTAGCACCGCTGCCTAACACACCCCTAACACTAGCACCGCTGCCTAACACACCCCTAACACTAGCACCGCTGCCTAACACACCCCTAACACTAGCACCGCTACCTAACACACCCTAACACTAGCACCGCTGCCTAACCATACCCCTAACACTAGCACCGCTGCCTAACCATACCCCTAACACTAGCACCGCTGCCTAACACACCCCTAACACTAGCACCGCTGCCTAACACACCCCTAACACTAGCACCGCTGCCTAACACACCCCTAACACTAGCACCGCTGCCTAACACACCCCTAACACTAGCACCGCTGCCTAACCATACCCCTAACACTAGCACCGCTGCCTAACACACCCCTAACACTAGCACCGCTGCCTAACACACCCCTAACACTAGCACCGCTGCCTAACCATACCCCTAACACTAGCACCGCTGCCTAACACACCGCTACCTAACACACCCCTAACACTAGCACCGCTGCCTAACCATACCCCTAACACTAGCACCGCTGCCTAACCATACCCCTAACACTAGCACCGCTGCCTAACACACCCTAACACTAGCACCGCTGCCTAACACACCCCTAACACTAGCACCGCTGCCTAACACACCCCTAACACTAGCACCGCTGCCTAACACACCCTAACACTAGCACCGCTGCCTAACCATACCCCTAACACTAGCACCGCTGCCTAACCATACCCCTAACACTAGCACCGCTGCCTAACACACCCCTAACACTAGCACCGCTGCCTAACACACCCCTAACACTAGCACCGCTGCCTAACACACCCCTAACACTAGCACCGCTGCCTAACACACCCCTAACACTAGCACCGCTGCCTAACACACCGCTACCTAACACACCCCTAACACTAGCACCGCTGCCTAACCATACCCCTAACACTAGCACCGCTGCCTAACCATACCCCTAACACTAGCACCGCTGCCTAACACACCCTAACACTAGCACCGCTGCCTAACACACCCTAACACTAGCACCGCTGCCTAACACACCCCTAACACTAGCACCGCTGCCTAACACACCCCTAACACTAGCACCGCTGCCTAACCATACCCCTAACACTAGCACCGCTGCCTAACATACCCCTAACACTAGCACCGCTACCTAACATACCCCTAACACTAGCACCGCTGCCTAACACACCCCTAACACGAGCACCGCTGCCTAACATACCCCTAACACGAGCACCGCTGCCTAACATACCCCTAACACGAGCACCGCTGCCTAACATACCCCTAACACTAGCACCGCTACCTAACATACCCCTAACGAGCACCGCTGCCTAACATACCCCTAACACTAGCACCGCTACCTAACATACCCCTAACACTAGCACCGCTACCTAACATACCCCTAACACACCCCTAACACGAGCACCGCTGCCTAACATACCCCTAACACTAGCACCGCGCTACCTAACACACCCTAACACTAGCACCGCTACCTAACATACCCTAACACGAGCACCGCTGCCTAACACACCCCTAACACTAGCACCGCTACCTAACATACCCCTAACACTAGCACCGCTACCTAACACACCCCTAACACTAGCACCGCTACCTAACATACCCCTAACACTAGCACCGCTGCCTAACATACCCCTAACACTAGCACCGCTGCCTAACATACCCCTAACACGAGCACTGCTGCCTAACATACCCCTAACACTAGCACCGCTGCCTAACACACCCCTAACACTAGCACCGCTACCTAACACACCCCTAACACTAGCACCGCTGCCTAACCATACCCCTAACACTAGCACCGCTGCCTAACCATACCCCTAACACTAGCACCGCTGCCTAACACACCCCTAACACTAGCACCGCTGCCTAACACACCCCTAACACTAGCACC
Source organism: Oncorhynchus masou masou (assembly GCF_036934945.1). NCBI lineage: Eukaryota > Metazoa > Chordata > Actinopteri > Salmoniformes > Salmonidae > Oncorhynchus > Oncorhynchus masou. Next base: position 10,027 of record NW_027009140.1, on the reverse strand, counting down.
GCTGCCTAACACACCCCTAACACTAGCACCGCTGCCTAACACACCCTAACACTAGCACCGCTGCCTAACCATACCCCTAACACTAGCACCGCTGCCTAACACACCCCTAACACTAGCACCGCTGCCTAACACACCCCTAACACTAGCACCGCTGCCTAACCATACCCCTAACACTAGCACCGCTGCCTAACACACCGCTACCTAACACACCCCTAACACTAGCACCGCTGCCTAACCATACCCCTAACACTAGCACCGCTGCCTAACCATACCCCTAACACTAGCACCGCTGCCTAACACACCCTAACACTAGCACCGCTGCCTAACACACCCCTAACACTAGCACCGCTGCCTAACACACCCCTAACACTAGCACCGCTGCCTAACACACCCCTAACACTAGCACCGCTGCCTAACCATACCCCTAACACTAGCACCGCTGCCTAACCATACCCCTAACACTAGCACCGCTGCCTAACACACCCCTAACACTAGCACCGCTGCCTAACACACCCCTAACACTAGCACCGCTGCCTAACACACCCCTAACACTAGCACCGCTGCCTAACACACCCCTAACACTAGCACCGCTGCCTAACACACCGCTACCTAACACACCCCTAACACTAGCACCGCTGCCTAACCATACCCCTAACACTAGCACCGCTGCCTAACCATACCCCTAACACTAGCACCGCTGCCTAACACACCCTAACACTAGCACCGCTGCCTAACACACCCCTAACACTAGCACCGCTGCCTAACACACCCCTAACACTAGCACCGCTGCCTAACACACCCCTAACACTAGCACCGCTGCCTAACCATACCCCTAACACTAGCACCGCTGCCTAACATACCCCTAACACTAGCACCGCTACCTAACATACCCCTAACACTAGCACCGCTGCCTAACACACCCCTAACACGAGCACCGCTGCCTAACATACCCTAACACGAGCACCGCTGCCTAACATACCCCTAACACGAGCACCGCTGCCTAACATACCCCTAACACTAGCACCGCTACCTAACATACCCCTAACGAGCACCGCTGCCTAACATACCCCAAACACTAGCACCGCTACCTAACATACCCCTAACACTAGCACCGCTACCTAACATACCCCTAACACACCCCTAACACGAGCACCGCTGCCTAACATACCCCTAACACGAGCACCGCGCTACCTAACACACCCCTAACACTAGCACCGCTACCTAACATACCCCTAACACGAGCACCGCTGCCTAACACACCCCTAACACTAGCACCGCTACCTAACATACCCCTAACACACCCCTAACACTAGCACCGCTACCTAACACACCCCTAACACTAGCACCGCTACCTAACATACCCCTAACACTAGCACCGCTACCTAACATACCCCTAACACTAGCACCGCTGCCTAACATACCCCTAACACGAGCACTGCTGCCTAACATACCCCTAACACTAGCACCGCTACCTAACACACCCCTAACACCGCTGACTAACATACCCCTAACACTAGTACCGCTGCCTAACATACCCTAACACTAGCACCGCTGCCTAACATACCCCTAACACTAGCACCGCTGCCTAACATACCCCTAACACTAGCACCGCTGCCTAACATACCCCTAACACGAGCACCGCTACCTAACATACCCCTAACACTAGCACCGCTGCCTAACATACCCCTAACACGAGCACCGCTGCCTAACATACCCCTAACACTAGCACCGCTGCCTAACCATACCCCTAACACTAGCACCGCTGCCTAACACACCCTAACACTAGCACCGCTGCCTAACACACCCCTAACACTAGCACCGCTGCCTAACACACCCCTAACACTAGCACCGCTGCCTAACACACCCCTAACACTAGCACCGCTGCCTAACCATACCCCTAACACTAGCACCGCTGCCTAACATACCCCTAACACTAGCACCGCTACCTAACATACCCCTAACACTAGCACCGCTGCCTAACACACCCCTAACACGAGCACCGCTGCCTAACATACCCCTAACACGAGCACCGCTGCCTAACATACCCCTAACACGAGCACCGCTGCCTAACATACCCCTAACACTAGCACCGCTACCTAACATACCCCTAACGAGCACCGCTGCCTAACATACCCCTAACACTAGCACCGCTACCTAACATACCCCTAACACTAGCACCGCTACCTAACATACCCCTAACACACCCCTAACACGAGCACCGCTGCCTAACATACCCCTAACACGAGCACCGCGCTACCTAACACACCCCTAACACTAGCACCGCTACCTAACATACCCCTAACACGAGCACCGCTGCCTAACACACCCCTAACACTAGCACCGCTACCTAACATACCCCTAACACACCCCTAACACTAGCACCGCTACCTAACACACCCCTAACACTAGCACCGCTACCTAACATACCCCTAACACTAGCACCGCTACCTAACATACCCCTAACACTAGCACCGCTGCCTAACATACCCCTAACACGAGCACTGCTGCCTAACATACCCCTAACACTAGCACCGCTACCTAACACACCCCTAACACCGCTGACTAACATACCCCTAACACTAGTACCGCTGCCTAACATACCCCTAACACTAGCACCGCTGCCTAACATACCCCTAACACTAGCACCGCTGCCTAACATACCCCTAACACTAGCACCGCTGCCTAACATACCCCTAACACGAGCACCGCTGCCTAACATACCCCTAACACTAGCACCGCTACCTAACATACCCCTAACATACCCCTAACGAGCACCGCTGCCTAACATACCCCTAACACTAGCACCGCTACCTAACATACCCCTAACGAGCACCGCTGCCTAACATACCCCTAACACTAGCACCGCTGCCTAACATACCCCTAACACTAGCACCGCTGCCTAACATACCCCTAACACTAGCACCGCTACCTAACATACCCCTAACATACCCCTAACGAGCACCGCTGCCTAACATACCCCTAACACGAGCACCGCTACCTAACATACCCCTAACACTAGCACCGCTACCTAACACACCCCTAACACTAGCACCGCTGCCTAACATACCCCTAACACTAGCACCGCTACCTAACACACCCCTAACACTAGCACCGCTACCTAACACACCCCTAACTCTGACCATTAACCCTGGTTGAACAGATCCCTAGACCTGAGTGTTATAGATATGTTGTGGGAACGTTATGGAAAAATGTTGGGACCATTATGGCGGTGTTATGGGAATATTATTGGGATATATATATATTTTTTTGGATAGGATAAATTCCAACCATCTCTGTGTCTCCCCTCTGTCCAGGGAATGGACTATCTGGGATCTCGGAATTACATCCACCGGGATCTGGCGGCCCGGAACGTTCTGGTGGAGAACGAGAGCACGGTGAAGATCGGAGATTTTGGACTGACCAAGAGCATCAAGGACAACGAGGGATATTACACGGTCAAAGATGACCTGGACAGCCCTGTGTTCTGGTGAGGGAGGGAGGGAGGTAAAATAAGACAGTGTTGTTCAGAGAGGGGAAGAGATATGAGAGGGAAAGGAAAAAAGCTGCTCTTTGAAAATTTGAATTTGAATTTGTATTGACATGCGTGTCCTTTCTCCTCTCTGCCTGTGCCAGGTATGCCCCAGAGTGTCTGGTCCACTGCAAGTTCTACCTGGCCTCTGATGTCTGGTCCTTCGGTGTCACAATGTATGAACTACTCACCTACTGTGACTCTGCCATCAGTCCCATGACGGTCAGTACACACACAGGCCTGACAGCACAGCACAGCACGGCCTCCTGATTGAGGCAAATGGCGCCAGTCAATGCCCAGGGTGACTCGGCCCACTCCCGCCAGCCCGTGCCACACACACGTGCAACTCCCTGATTGCTCAGACGAACTGTCAGAATATGTCCTCCCTCATCCACATCAAGTAGCCATGATTAGTACATATCCATTGGGTCTTATTAACACACTTTACCATTTTGTTCAATTTACAGTAAAGTAACAAGTAGTCTCTCATCTGATCTGACTTAATATCAATTAGCTATTACTGTCTTATACAATGCCTTCAGAAAGTATTCACACCCCTTGTCTTTTTCTATATTTTGTTGCATTACAACCTGAATTTGACACACAATACCACATAATGTCAAGTTGGAATTATATTTTTTTAGAAATGTTTACAAATTAATAAAAAATTGAGTCCGTAAGTATTCAACCCCTTTGTTATGGCAAGCCTAAAGTTCAGGAGTAAAAATGTGCTTAACAAGTAACATAAGTTGCATGGACTCACTCTGTGTGCAATAATAGTGTTTAACATAATTTTGGAATGAGTACCTCATCTCTGTACCCCACACATACAATTATTTGTAAGGTCCCTTAGTCGAGCAGTGAATTTCAAACACAGATTCCATCACAAAGACCAAGGAGGTTTTCCAATGGCTCGCAAAGAAGGATATTGAATATCCCTTTGACCATGATGAAGTTGTTAATTACACTTTGGATGGTGTATTAATAGACCCAGTCACTACAAAGATACAGGTGTCCTCAGTTGCCGGAGAGGAAGGAAACCACTCAGTCATTTCACCATGAGGCCAATGGTGACTTTAAAACTGAGGATGGATCAACAGCATTGTAGTTACTCCACAATACTAACCTAAATGACAGAGTGAAAAGAAGGAAGCCTGTACAGAATAAATATATTCCAAAGCATGCATCCTGTTTGCAACAAGGCTGGGATCGGAGGGAAGTAAAACTGTAAAAAATGTGGCAAAGAAATAAAAAATATGTCCTGAATTCAAAGTGTTATGTTTGGGACAAATCCAACAACACATCACTGAGTACCACTCTTTATATTTGACTGGTGACTGCATTAGGTTATGGATAGGCTGTCTAGCAATAATCAGCAACAAACTTGACAGAGCTTGAAGAATTTAAAAATAATAATGTGCAAATATTTTACAATCCAGATGTGCAAACCTCTTATACATACCCAGAAAAACTCACAGCACAAGGTGATTCTAACATGTATTGACTCAGGGGGTTGAATACTTATCTAAAGAAGATATATTACGGTTTTATTTTTCATAAATGTTTTACAAATGTTAGACATTTTCTTCCACTTTGACATGAGTTTTTTGTATAGATCATTGTCAAAACAACGACAATTAAATCCATTGTAATCACACCTTGTAACACAACAAAAGTGTGTGAAGTGTGAACACTTTCTGAAGGCATTGTATGTTTTTTTCCAGAGACTGTTGTGAAATAGATTATAGAATGTTAAATGTAGTGTAGAGGTAAGGTTCGATGACTAATGTCTTCTGAATGTTGGTGACAACAATACAACTAAGTCACTCCAGTCCTCACTGGCTAGATTTCAGGGGTCATTTAATTTCGTCTCCATGGTGACTTATCTCTGCTCTCCCCTCCCCCCGAACTGTCCCCACAGGTGTTCTTGAAGATGATTGGTCCCACTCAGGGTCAGATGACTGTGACGCGATTGGTCAAGGCTCTGGAAGAGGGAAAGAGGCTGCCCCGCCCTGAGAGCTGTCCTGGAACGGTAGGATCTACATACCTACCTGCCTACCTACATGCCTGCCTGTTCAGTCACCCCATCACGCATAACATGCTCTCTCTCTTTAAACTCTTTCTCCACCATAAAGAGGAATCCTCAATAGGTCACTCAAATCACCATCCTATGAGATCATTTATGGAGCTAGAAAAGTGCCTTTTGATATTTTTTTATTCGTCTACAGGGTTTTTTACATTGACTAGAATAATTTAATAATCCTAGAAATGTCATGTCAAGAACTCATTTGCATCAGCCTGTGGGCCTTGTTCGTCTGGCAGGTGTATGAAATATTTTCTTTAACTAACGTCAGTTATGATAACAGTTAATATTTACATTTACATTACATTTAAGTCATTTAGCAGACGCTCTTATCCAGAGCGACTTACAAATTGGTGAATTCACCTTCTGACATCCAGTGGAACAGCCACTTTACAATAGTGCATCTAAATCATTAAGGGGGGGTGAGAAGGATTACTTATCCTATCCTAGGTATTCCTTGAAGAGGTGGGGTTTCAGGTGTCTCCGGAAGGTGGTGATTGACTCCGCTGTCCTGGCGTCGTGAGGGAGTTTGTTCCACCATTGGGGGCCAGAGCAGCGAACAGTTTTGACTGGGCTGAGCGGGAACTGTACTTCCTCAATGGTAGGGAGGCGAGCAGGCCAGAGGTGGATGAACGCAGTGCCCTTGCTTGGGTGTAGGGCCTGATCAGAGCCTGGAGGTACTGCGGTGCCATTCCCCTCACAGCTCCGTAGGCAAGCACCATGGTCTTGTAGCGGATGCGAGCTTCAACTGGAAGCCAGTGGAGAGAACGGAGGAGCGGGGTGACGTGAGAGAACTTGGGAAGGTTGAACACCAGACGGGCTGCGGCGTTCTGGATGAGTTGTAGGGGTTTAATGGCACAGGCAGGGAGCCCAGCCAACAGCGAGTTGCAGTAATCCAGACGGGAGATGACAAGTGCCTGGATTAGGACCTGCGCCGCTTCCTGTGTGAGGCAGGGTCGTACTCTGCGGATGTTGTAGAGCATGAACCTACAGGAACGGGCCACCGCCATGATGTTGGTTGAGAACGACAGGGTGTTGTCCAGGATCACGCCAAGGTTCTTAGCGCTCTGGGAGGAGGACACAATGGAGTTGTCAACCGTGATGGCGAGATCATGGAACGGGCAGTCCTTCCCCGGGAGGAAGAGCAGCTCTGTCTTGCCGAGGTTCAGCTTGAGGTGGTGATCCGTCATCCACACTGATATGTCTGCCAGACATGCAGAGATGCGATTCGCCACCTGGTCATCAGAAGGGGAAAGGAGAAGATTAATTGTGTGTCGTCTGCATAGCAATGATAGGAGAGACCATGTGAGGTTATGACAGAGCCAAGTGACTTGGTGTATAGCGAGAATAGGAGAGGGCCTAGAACAGAGCCCTGGGGGACACCAGTGGTGAGAGCGCGTGGCGAGGAGACAGATTCTCGCCACGCCACCTGGTAGGAGCGACCTGTCAGGTAGGACGCAATCCAAGCGTGGGCCGCGCCGGAGATGCCCAACTCGGAGAGGGTGGAGAGGAGGATCTGATGGTTCACAGTATCGAAGGCAGCCGATAGGTCTAGAAGGATGAGAGCAGAGGAGAGAGAGTTAGCTTTAGCAGTGCGGAGCGCCTCCGTGATACAGAGAAGAGCAGTCTCAGTTGAATGACTAGTCTTGAAACCTGACTGATTTGGATCAAGAAGGTCATTCTGAGAGAGATAGCGGGAGAGCTGGCCAAGGACGGCACGTTCAAGAGTTTTGGAGAGAAAAGAAAGAAGGGATACTGGTCTGTAGTTGTTGACATCGGAGGGATCGAGTGTAGGTTTTTTCAGAAGGGGTGCAACTCTCGCTCTCTTGAAGACGGAAGGGACGTAGCCAGCGGTCAGGGATGAGTTGATGAGCGAGGTGAGGTAAGGGAGAAGGTCTCCGGAAATGGTCTGGAGAAGAGAGGAGGAGATAGGGTCAAGCGGGCAGGTTGTTGGGCGGCCGGCCGTCACAAGAAGCGAGATTTCATCTGGAGAGAGAGGGGAGAAAGAGGTCAGAGCACAGGGTAGGGCAGTGTGAGCAGAACCAGCGGTGTCGTTTGACTTAGCAAACGAGGATCGGATGTCGTCGACCTTCTTTTCAAAATGGTTGACGAAGTCATCTGCAGAGAGGGAGGAGGGAGGGGGTGGAGGATTCAGGAGGGAGGAGAAGGTGGCAAAGAGCTTCCTAGGGTTAGAGGCAGATGCTTGGAATTTAGAGTGGTAGAAAGTGGCTTTAGCAGCAGAGACAGAGGAGGAAAATGTAGAGAGGAGGGAGTGAAAGGATGCCAGGTCCGCAGGGAGGCGAGTTTTCCTCCATTTCCGCTCGGCTGCCCGGAGCTCTGTTCTGTGAGCTCGCAATGAGTCATCGAGCCACGGAGCGGGAGGGGAGGACCGAGCCGGCCTGGAGGATAGGGGACATAGAGAGTCAAAGGATGCAGAAAGGGAAGAGAGGAGGGTTGAGGAGGCAGAATCAGGAGAAAGGTTGGAGAAGGTATGAGCAGAGGGAAGAGATGATAGGATGGAAGAGGAGAGAGTAGCGGGGGAGAGAGAGCGAAGGTTGGGACGGCGCGATACCATCCGAGTAGGGGCAGTGTGGGAAGTGTTGGATGAGAGCGAGAGGGAAAAGGATACAAGGTAGTGGTCGGAGACTTGGAGGGAGTTGCAATGAGGTTAGTGGAAGAACAGCATCTAGTAAAGATGAGGTCGAGCGTATTGCCTGCCTTGTGAGTAGGGGGGAAGGTGAGAGGGTGAGGTCAAAAGAGGAGAGGAGTGGAAAGAAGGAGGCAGAGAGGAATGAGTCAAAGGTAGACGTGGGGAGGTTAAAGTCGCCCAGGACTGTGAGAGGTGAGCCGTCCTCAGGAAAGGAGCTTATCAAGGCATCAAGCTCATTGATGAACTCTCCGAGGAACCTGGAGGGCGATAAATGATAAGGATGTTAAGCTTGAAAGGGCTGGTAACTGTGACAGCATGGAATTCAAAGGAGGCGATAGATAGATGGGTAAGGGGAGAGAGAGAGAATGACCACTTGGGAGAGATGAGGATCCCGGTGCCACCACCCCGCTGACCAGAAGCTCTCGGGGTGTGCGAGAACACGTGGGCGGACGAAGAGAGAGCAGTAGGAGTAGCAGTGTTATCTGTGGTGATCCATGTTTCCGTCAGTGCCAGGAAGTCGAGGACTGGAGGGAGGCATAGGCTGAGATGAACTCTGCCTTGTTGGCCGCAGATCGGCAGTTCCAGAGGCTACCGGAGACCAGGAACTCCACGTGGGTCGTGCGCGCTGGGACCACCAGATTAGGGTGGCCGCGGCCACGCGGTGTGGAGCGTTTGTATGGTCTGTGCAGAGAGGAGAGAACAGGGATAGATAGACACATAGTTGACAGGCTACAGAAGAGGCTACGCTAATGCAAAGGAGATTGGAATGACAAGTGGACTACACGTCTCGAATGTTCAGAAAGTTAAGCTTACGTAGCAAGAATCTTATTGACTAAAATGATTGAAATGATACAGTACTGCTGGAGTAGGCTAGCTGGTAGTGGCTGCGATGTTGACACTACACTAATCAAGTCGTTCCGTCGAGTGTAATAGTTTCTACAGTGCTGCTATTCGGGGGCTAGCTGGCTAGCTAGCAGGTTGATTGCGTTACGTTACCTTAAGAGAACGACAATAGCTGGCTAGCTAACCTAGAAAATCGCTCTAGGCTACACAATTGTCTTAGATACAAAGACGGCTATGTAGCTAGCTAGCTACGATCAAACAAAACAAACCGTTGTACTGTAATAGTTACTACAGTGCTGCTATTCGGGGCTAGCTGGCTAGCTACGTTAAAAGAACGACAATAGCTGGCCAGCTAACCTAGAAAATCGCTCTAGACTACACAATTGTCTTAGATACAAAGACGGCTATGTAGCTGGCTAGCTACGATCAAACAAATCAAACCGTTGTACTGTAATGAAGTGAAATGAAAATGTGATACTACCTGTGGAGCGACGCGGAATGTTGACCGGGTAGTTGAAGTTCAATTCGGTAGAGGTTGGCTAGCTGTTGGCTAGCTAGCTAGCAGCATCTCCTACGTTAAGGACGACAAATAGCTGGCTAGCTAACCTCGGTAAATTAAGATAATCACTCTAAGTCTACACACTCTAAACTGCACAATTATCTTGGATACGAAGACAGCGAAGACAACTATGTAGCTAGCTGACACTACGCTAATCGAGTCGTTCAGTTGAGTGTAATAGTTTCTACAGTGCTGGTGGACAGTGGATGTTAGCTAGCTGCTGGGCAGATACGTTAGGACGACGAAATACGATAATTATGCAATTATCTTTGATACAAAGACGGCTATGTAGCTAGCTAAGAAGAAATTGCTAAGATTAGACAAATCAAACCGTTGTACTATAACGAAATGTAATGAAAAGTT